>NC_053026.1:554325103-554432603 GCF_003073215.2 Triticum urartu
ATTCTACCAGATAGCTTAAACTGGTAGAATCAAAGCACCAAACGAAATCATTACTCTAGACCATCTTACCATTGTAAAAATAGGGACACCAATAGCCAGCGACCGTTCGCCAGCCAGGATGGCATTTGCGAACCGCTGGGCTCTTCATTGAGGGGTGGCAATTTTCAAAACTGCCATGGCATTTCGTTTAAATCTGGGGAGTTTTTGGTCCAAAACTGCCACGTCTAATCCCGAACAGACGGCTCTGGGGACGTTCGCTGGGATTTCATCCCCAAGGAACGTTCCCCAGATAGCATTACTGTAAAAATAGTGTTTTATGAAAAGGAACACATAAAGCTTAAAGAAAATAGGAAATGAAAATAAGCAAGTGCAGGTTTACTTAACCCCCATGATAACCAGAGCCATGAACATCAATATAAGAAAAACAGAAATAATGTTATTGGATAGAAACAGAAGCAGGGTGCAGAAGGCAAACGAGCTCGCAATGTACTAATCCAATTTACTCACTGGATTCTGAATAATCCACACAAAGGAAAGCTCTTACTTGTTAGGAATTGGGTTTATATGAAAATCCATAAGTTGGAGCAACCTCCGGTCTCATACTTGTCAAAGATGACACGACCTACATTAATAATCAAGAACCACCAAAATTATTTTAATTATTGTAACATACGAGCTATATTCAAGTTGAGATAGGCATGTCAAAGGAATATCCAAGTATACCTACTTGGTATTTCCTTGATCTAATCGAGAGACTTTGTACACTATCTTAAATCTTAATACGTTTACTTGCTCTTCCCGTAGTGCTCCGTGATCACTCTCTGCAGCAAAACAAGCAGATCTCCAAGGTTCCAACTATCCCTCAATAAAAGGATTTGTATGTAGCCATTTCAGCAAACAGGTGGTCTGCACATACCAATAACAAACGAAGGCAGATCTTAATAGACAAAAAAATCTCTCAACTGATAAGCACATCCATGACAACATAATTTACTTAGCCAATTAACAAAGCACCATCAATAAAAAGACAAAACATCAAAGACTAACCAAGAAAGATTAACCTATAACCCCGTATATACAGGATAAAACACAAGAAATATATACATTTGGCATTGTGTCATAACATTATATCATACTGATTTACTCTTCAAACATATACTCATCTTGATACAGAAAATAAAAGCTCAAAACTGAAACCACTATCTAAGCTCACCCCTTTGAACCCAAAATTATAAGCCAGAATTTTGAGTTTGCTAGAGGTATGGAGAGTAAAAAGGCAAGCATGATGACATGAGCCGTGACTGAAAGCACACTACCAAGAGAAAGAAGAAAGGGATACACCTATAAATCCACAGGCAGAGCTTAAGGGGTGGGTTTGTAGTTGAGGAAGTGAAACAGTTTATTGGTGTGTAGGTACATAAATACAGAAATGTTACTCAAAAACAAAAAATGCAAAGGTAGCTAGCGGCTTTCTAGTCCAGGACTGATTTCTTGAGTCAATGCACAATAATTTAGGCTCAAGTCGAGCTGTACATGACAAAAATAAAATGGTTCCAGTGAAGCAAGTATTGAACAAATAAAGATACAGAGAGTTCAATAAACGACTGAATGTCACCGAGGTGCATAAAATTGAGAGATGTGCAAGATTATGTAAAGTTTGCGCAAGCTTACAATAAGCCATGAGGACAACTTTCATCGCGTGAACACGCACTTGTTGTTGGAGTTGTTCCTTGAACAAACAGAAGAGCGGTACATAATGTAGCTGCAACGAAAAGAAAAAAATTAGAACAAAGAAAGGGCGGAGGATTCAATTTGACGCTACCTATGGAGGATTATCATTTCCAAGAAAAATAATAACTACCGTTAAACAAAGGAAACTTGCACCTAAAAGAGAGACGGCTGCTTATAACCATATCATGCCTATGCTATTTGCATATTAGTTGAAAAGGCCTTCCATTTTTACATTTGATACCAACCGGCAAGTGGTATGTGCCCATTGCGGTAGAAAAAGGACTAAACAATAGGATGATTTTTTATGTAATCATTTATTTATGAGAAGAATGCAGTAAGAACATCGATACAATTAAGAAGTAAAAATTGGAGTGCTGGGAGCCCAACGTGTACATCAAGTTTGCCCTTTTATCGAGTGTTCATCTAATGAAATTTTTCAGTAGGTCTTCCATGTTATGAAACAACATATATGAATCTTAAAGAAATAAAGCAAGGTAGTCTGCCTAGAGTAGCAGTCATGCTAACGCAGGAAAAGATCCAAGAGACCAAACATTCTCATGGCCAACAGGGTGAGATTCAAGACGACAAATAGTACCTCCCAGTTATGAGATCGCTTTCATGCTTACGACCACACAGAGTCTAGACCACCCATAATGGACACAGTAAGTGGCATTTGGGGCCCTATTTGTTGATAACCATGTGTGGGGTGTATTTTCAGGATTATGTCCCCACCAAATATTCCGGCCCAGGTGGCATTTGAGTCTGCTGACTGGCACCTCCCGTGCTGCAATCTAGCACATTTCTGGCTATCTGAACTGTCAGATGGTACTAACCCGCAAACAGCACACACCAGCATGAGTGCATGACAATGTTGGTGCTGTCCAACGTGGGAATTCAGGATCCTTCTTGTTGTGACTGCCAGGACAAAATCTAGCGCTGGGCCCTTTGTACGGATTAAACTATTGTTTCAAGGGGAGCCTTTACCTCTGCTACGTTATTCAAAGACATTGAATTAACTTGATCAGTGCTTCACTACTGCAGGGACATGCTCAATTCCTAATCAGCAAAGGGAACGGTATGTTTATGGATGGGGAGCTCAATTGCTCAGTCAGCCTACATAATGATAAACCTATCCATGCACAAGACCTTTCATACTACAAAAGGATTAGGTAAAACTAAAAGGCACCCAGCACAAGAAGCATTGAGATAACAATCTCCTGATTATCCTCGTCAACAGTAACAAAAAATGAATCTAACAGTTTATTAGAACATCCCATTTCAGTGAGTATATGTCGAATTCGAAATTATCCATAGGCGACCCAAAAGAAGAGATAGTATCTGTAATCGTGCACTTTCAACGAACCGAATCCATGTGCCACAATGTAACAGAGTTTGACACAAACTCAGATAAGCAAAAACTACCGAATGGAATGAAATCACAGGACCAATTGATAAGCGGTCTCAATTGGGGAACGACGGGGGCGCACGAACATTAGGATGGGCGAAGGCCGGAGGGGAACAGCGAGCCGGTTGTCGGGGTCGGGCGCGCGGTCGATTGGGGCACCACGCGCGTCGGGGCGGCGGTCGGCGGAGCGGCGCGGGAGAGGTCCCGGACGAGGGGCCCGGCCACGGGGGTGGCGCTGCGGTCGCGGAGCGCCATGGGCAGCGACTGGGTATGGCGGTCGAGGCCGGCGCCCAGGATCTGTGGCACCCGGGGCGCCAGGTCCAGCGACCCCTTCGCCTCCCTCCCCGCCGCCGGCGCGTCCGTCTTCATCTCGGGCGGCGCCGCCGCGTTCCGGCCTCCCGGATCTAGTGACTCGCGTGTCGCGTCCCGTGCACAGTGTCGGGATGAGTTCACGGGTTGGAGCCAGGTTAGCGGACTGTCTTTTTCGAACTGTTCGAAGGCGCGGATGACTGGAAATTTCCAAAGTTCTACCAGCTTTTGTGCACACAATAAAAACAAGGGCGTGCTGAGGCCGTTGCGGTGGTGTCGCGTCGGAATAAGTTTTTCCGGGCTCCGTTTGCGGTCAAGCGAGGTTTTTGCCTTCGTCTAGAAGCCAGCGGTGTTGGGGATCTCCGGATCTCGTCGAGGTCGCGGGCTATAGTGGTTGGAGGTCCATCGGCACTGGCTGTTTGGATCCTCAGATGGGCGATGAAGGTAAGGAGATGAAAACATTTCTTCTTCATTGTTGGTACGATTTGCTGCTGTTGTTCTTCTCCTTCCTCTGCGCTGATACTGGTGGGAGATCCTGCTTTGCCCGGGCGGATGACCATGCCGCGGTGCTGGACCGGTCGGATGACTTGAGTTTTCTTCCTTCCGGAAGGGACACTTTTCGCGGTACTCAAAGCCAAAGATGGCGACGGCTGTTGCAGGTGTGTTGGATTGATGTCCATGCCCTCTCAGCGCTGGTGTCAAGAAAGGAGGAAGCAGCGTGGCGGCAATTGTACAGTGGTCGAAGATGATGACTTGTTTGCGACTGGTTGCATATCCTTCTACTGCAGGGGTCTTCTCTCAAGATTCAGGGATGATGATGTAGGGAACGTAGTACTTTCAAAAAAAATTCTACGCACACGCAAGATCATGGTGATGCATAGTAACGAAAGGGGAGAGTGTTGTCTACGTACCCTCGTAGACCGAAAGCGGAAGCGTTAGCACAACGCGGTTGATGTAGTTGTACGTCTTCACGATCCGACCGATCAAGTACCGAATGTACGGCACCTCCGAGTTCAGCACACGTTCAGCCCGATGACGTCCCTCGAACTCCGATCCAGCCGAGTGTTGAGGGAGAGTTTCGTCAGCACGACAACGTGGTAACGATGTTGATGTTCTACCAACGCAGGGCTTCGCCTAAGCACTGCTATAGTATTGTCGAGGTGAACTATGATGGAGGGGGCACCGCACACGGTTAAAAAATCAACTTGATCAATTGTTGTGTGTATGGGGTGCCTCCCCTCCGTATATAAAGGGGGAGGAGGAGGAGGCCGATCAAGAGGAGGAGGTGCGCCCAAGGGGGGCAATCCTACTCCAAGTAGGTTTTGCCCCCCTTTCCTATTCCAACTAGGAGAAGGGGGAAGGAGGAGGTGGAGAGAAGGAAGGAGAAGGGGGGCCGCACCCCCTCCCCTTTCCCAATCGAATTGGGGCAAGGGGGGCCGGGCGTCACCTCCTTCTGCCTCTCCTCTTCCACCACTTTGGGCCCATGAGGCCCAATAACTCCCGGGGGTTTCCGGTAACCCCCCGGTACTCCGGTATATATACGATAACCTCCGGAACCATTTCAGTGTTCGAATATAGTCGTTCAATATATCAATCTTCATGTCTCAACCATTTCGAGACTCCTCGTCATGTCCGTGATCACATCCGGAACTCTGAACAACCTTTGGTACATCAAAACTCATAAACTCATAATATAACCGTCATCGAAACGTTAAGCGTGCGGACCCTACGGGTTCGAGAACTATGTAGACATGACCGAGACACGTCTCCGGTCAATAACCAATAACGGAACCTGGATGCTCATATTGGTTCCTACATATTCTACAAAGATCTTTATTGGTCAACCCGTATAACAACATATGTTGTTCCCTTTGTCATTGGTATGTTACTTGCCCGAGATTCGATCGTCGATATCTCAATACCTAGTTCAATCTCATTACCGGCAAGTCTCTTTACTCGTTCCGTAATACATCATCCCGCAACTAACTCATTAGTTGCAATGCTTGCAAGGCTTAAGTGATGTGCATTACCGAGAGGGCCCAGAGATACCTCTCCGACAATCGGAGTGACAAATCCTAATCTCGAAATACGCCAACCCAACAAGTACCTTTGGAGACACCTGTAGAGCACCTTTATAATCGCCTAGTTACGTTGTGACGTTTGGTAGCACACAAAGTGTTCCTCCGGTAAACGGGAGTTGCATAATCTCATAGTCATAGGAACATGTATAAGTCATGAAGAAAGCAATAGCAACAAACTAAACGATCAAGTGCTAAGCTAACGGAATGGGTCAAGTCAATCACATCATTCTCCTAATGATGTGATCCCGTTAATCAAATGACAACCCATGTCAATGGTTAGGAAACTTAATCATCTTTGATCAACGAGCTAGTCAATTAGAGGCATACTAGTGACACTCTGTTTGTCTATGTATTCACACATGTATTATGTTTCCGGTTAATACAATTCTAGCATGAATAATAAACATTTATCATGATATAAGGAAATAAATAATAACTTTATTATTGCCTCTAGGGCATATTTTCTTCAGTCTCCCACTTGTACTAGAGTCAATAATCTAGATTACACAATAATGATTCTAACACCCATGGAGCCATGGTGCTGATCATGTTTTGCTCGTGGAAGAGGCTTAGTCAACGGGTCTGCAACATTCAAATCCGTATGTATCTTGTAAATTTCTATGTCTCCCACCTGGACTAAATCCCGGATGGAATTGAAGCGTCTCTTGATGTGCTTGGTTCTCTTGTGAAATCTGGATTCCTTCACCAAGGCAATTGCACCAGTATTGTCACAAAAGATTTTCATTGGACCCGATGCACTAGGTATGACACCTAGATCGGATATGAACTCCTTCATCCAGACTCCTTCATTTGCTGCTTCCGAAGCAGCTATGTACTCCGCTTCACACGTAGATACCGCCACGACACTTTGTTTAGAACTGCACCAACTGACAGCTCCATGATACGTCTCCGTCGTATCTACTTTTCCAAACACTTTTGCCCTTGTTTTGGACTCTAACTTGTATGATTTGAATGGAACTAACCCGGACTGACGTTGTTTTCAGCAGAATTGCCATGGTGTTGTTTTATGTGCAGAAAACAAATATTCTCGAAATGACCTGAAACTCCACGGAACATCTTAGAAAAAATAATAAAAAATCCTCGCCAAAGATGAAGACCAGGGGGCCCACACCCTGTTCACGAGGGTGGAGGGCACCCCCCCCCAGGGCGCGCCCCCTACCTCGTGGGCCCCCTGGATGCCCTCCGACGCCAACTCCAACTCTATATATTTGCTTTTGGAGAGAAAAAAATCAGAGAGAAGAAATCATCGCGTTTTACGATACGGAGCCGCCGCCAAGCCCTAAAACCTCTTGGGAGGGCTGATCTGGAGTCCGTTCGGGGCTCCGGAGAGGGGGATTCGTCGCCGTCGTCATCATCAACCATCCTCCATCACCAATTTCATGATGCTCATCGCCGTGCGCAAGTAATTCCATCGTAGGCTTGCTGGACGGTGATGGGTTGGATGAGATTTATCATGTAATCGAGTTATTTTGTTAGGGTTTGATCCCTATTATCCACTATGTTCTGAGATTGATGTTGTTATGACTTTGCTATACTTAATGCTTGTCACTAGGGCCCGAGTGCCATGATTTCAGATCTGAACCTATTATGTTTTCATGAATATATGTGAGTTCTTGATCCTATCTTGCAAGTCTATAGTCACCTACTATGTGTTATGATCCGGCAACCCCGAAGTGACAATAATCGGGACCACTCCCGGTGATGACCTTAGTTTGAGGAGTTCATGTATTCACTATGTGCTAATGCCTTGTTTCGGTTCTCTATTAAAAGGAGGCCTTAATATCCCTTAGTTTCTGATAGGACCCCGCTGCCACGGGAGGGTAGGACAAAAGATGTCATGCAAGTTCTTTTCCATAAGCACGTATGACTATATACGGAATACATGCCTACATTACATTGATGAATTGGAGCTAGTTCTGTGTCACCCTATGTTATGACTGTTACATGATGAACCGCATCTGGCATAATTATCCATCACCGTCCGGTGCCTACGAGTTTTCCATATACTGGTTTACGCTTATTTATTTTCCCGCTGCTACTGTTACAATCACTAGAAAATACCAAAAACATTACTTTTGTTGTCTTTACTTTTGTTGCCGCTACCACCACTATCATATTACTTTGCTACTAAACACTTTGCTGCAGATACTAAGTTTCCAGGTGTGGTTGAATTGACAACTCAGCTGCTAATACTTGAGAATATTCTTTGGCTCCCCTTGTGTCGAATCAATAAATTTGGGTTGAATACTCTACCCTCGAAAGTTGTTGCGATCCCCTATACTTATGGGTTATCAAGACAATTTTTTGGCGCCGTTGCCGGGGAGCATAGCTCTATTCTTTGAGTCACTTGGGATTTATATCTGATGGACACTATGAAGAACTTGAGAGATCCAAAAACCAAGATCTATCCCTCAACTATGAGGGGAGGTAAGGAACTGACATCTAACTCTGCACTTGATTCACCTTCTGCTATGAGTAAGTTTGCGACACCTACACCTGCTTCTACTATTCGTTCTGATATGTCGCATGTTATTGATGATGCCACTTCTGCTATGCATGATACTTATGATGAAACTGCTTCTATGCCTGGTACTACTGTGCCCCTTGGTGAATTTCTTGATGAACAAATTGCTAGGGCTAGAGAAAAAGAAATTATTGAATCTGAATATGATGATGATAGTGATGATGAAAATATGCCTGTTATTCCTGAGGGCTATCTTTTTGATATGGAATCTTCTGACGCTATTTTAGCTTGCAAAGATAAATATGAGCTCAAGAGGTTATTAGTTAAATGGAACAAAGAATCACTTAGAGATAAAATGAAACCCGACCCTGCTTTTACTACTTCACTTATATGTGTTCCTGATAAGGATTATGAATTCTCTGTTGATCCTGATATAATTACTTTGGTTGAATCTGATCCGTTTTATGGCTATGAATCTAAAACTGTTGTGGCACATCTTACTAAGTTAAATGATATAGCTGCCCTGTTCACTAATGATGAGAGATCGCGTTACTTCTATATACTCAAAATATTTCCATTCTCATTAAAGGGTGATGCTAAGATATGGTTTAATTCTCTTGATCCTGGTTGTGTGCGTAGTCCCCAGGATATGATTTATTACTTCTATGCTAAATATTTCCCTGCTCATAAGAAACAAGCTGCTTTGAGGGAAATATAGAACTTCGTGCAAATTAAAGAAGAGAGTCTTCCACAAGCTTGGGGGAGGCTTCTCAAGTTACTTAATGCTTTGCCTGATCATCCTCTTAAGAAACCCGAAATACTTGATATCTTTTATAATGGACTAACCAATGCTTCCAGAGATTACCTGGATAGTTGTGCTGGTTCTCTTTTCAGGGAAAGAACACCAGATGAAGCTGAAATCCTATTGAATAATATGTTGACAAATGAAAATAATTGGGCACCTCCTGAGCCAGCTCCTGCTCCAATTACTGAACCTATTCCTAAACCAACTTCAAAGAAGAAAGGTGTTATATTTCTCAGTCCCGAAGATATGCAAGAGGCAAAGAAATCTATTAAAGAAAAAGGTATTAAAGCTGAAGACGTTAAGAATTTACCGCCTATTGAAGAAATACATGGTCTTAATATACCGCCTGTTGAAGAAACATATGATCTCAATTCTTTATTTACTGAAGAACCTCATGATCCCGATATCCCGACATAGGTAGTAAAGGTAAATTCTCTATATAGATATGATAAAGCTGAAGTCCCTCCTACTAAAATTGCTAGTCAGTGCTTGGATGAGTTTGATAACTTTATGTTTAAGCAAGACGACTTCAATGCTTATTTTGGTAGACAATTAAAAGAAAATGCTTATATGATTAGACGCTTGGGTGATTATATGACTAATATTAAAGGTGAACTTAAACTTGTTAGCAAACATGCTTCTATGGTTACCAGTCAAGTAGAACAAGTACTTAAGGCTCAAAAAGAAGTGCTTGATGAAATGAATAGTAAGAAAAATGATTATGCTGTTAGAGTGGCTACTAGAACTGGTAGAATGACTCAGGAACCTTTGTATCCTGAAGGCCACCCTAAGAGAATCGAGCAAGATTCTTAAAGAAATAATATTGATGTTCCTAGTTCTTCTAAAAAGAAGAAGAAAAATGATAGAACTGTGCAAACTTCTAGTGAACCTATTGCTGAACCACCTGATAATCCAAATGATATTTCTATGTCTGATGCTGAAACACAATCTGGTAATGAACATGAACCTAATGAAAATATTAATGATGATGCTCAACCTAGTAATGACAATTATGTAGAAGTTGAACCTGATGTTGATCTTGATAACCCACAATCAAAGAATCAACGTTATGATAAAAGAGACTGTGTTGCTAGGAAACATGGTAAAGAAAGGGAACCTTGGGTTCATAAACCCATGCCTTTTCCTCCGAAACCATCCAAGAAAAAGGATGATGAGGATTTTGAGCGCTTTGCTGAAATGATTAGGCCTATCTTTTTGCGTATGCGATTAACTGATGTGCTCAAAACAAATCCTTATGCTAAATATATGAAGGATATCATTACTAATAAAAGAAAGATACCGAAAGCTGAAATTTCCACCATGCTTTCTAATTATACTTTTAAGGGTGGAATACCAAAGAAACTTGGAGACCCCGGAGTACCTACTATACCTTGCTCCATTAAAAGAAATTATATTAAAACTGCTTTATGTGATCTTGGAGTCGGTGTTAGTGTTATGCCTCTCTCTTTATATCGTAGACTTGACTTGAATAAGCTGACACCTACCAAAATATATTTGCAAATGGCTGATAAATCAACTGCTATACCTGTCGGTATCTGTGAGGATGTGCCTGTTGTGGTTGCAAACGTTACTATTTTAACGGACTTTGTTATACTTGATATTCCCGAGGATGATAGTATGTCTATTATTCTTGAAAGACCTTTTCTTAATACTGCAGGGGCTGTTATTGATTGCAACAAAGGCAATGTCGCTTTTCATGTTAATGGTAATGAGCATACGGTACACTTTCCGAGGAAACAACCTCAAGTTCATAGTATCAACTCCATTGGAAAAATTCCATCGATTATAATTGGAGGTTTTGAATTTCCTCTTCCTACTGTCAAGAAGAAATATGATATACTTATTATTGGGGATGTGCATATCCCCGTTGAGGTAATTTAGTGTTATTCGAAATTTCTCTGATTTCATGATTATCAGAATGGGTTTGTTAACAAGACTTGATCAACCTTGTTAGTGGATTCTTTTTGATGAGCATGGGATGGATGAAACTAAAAGCACAACCTTCTGTACCCCACTTTTACTTTCTGTTATTTATATTAAATAAAGTAAAAAGAGTATTTTTCTGTCTGTTTCCTGACTTATCCGTGCAATATAAAAATATCCCGAAAATAAAAGTCCTCAGAATGACATGCCAATTTAATATGATTTTTTCAGGAATATTTGAGGATTTACTGTGCAAAAATTACCGCGGGAGGAGCTGCCACCTGGCCACGAGGGTGGTGGGCGCCCCCCCCTTAGGACGCGCCCCCTGCCTCGTGGGCCCACGGTGGCCCTCCTCCACTTATCCCAGCACCCATCTTCTTCATATGTCTAACACAAACCCCAAAAACCAACTCAAGCACGAGTTCCAACCACTTTTGCTGTGATTTTCGATCTCCTTGCTCAAAGCACCTCTCGCAAAACTGCTTAGGGAGATTATTCTTTGGTATGTGACTCCTCCATAGGTCCAATTAGTTTTTGTTCTAGTGCTTTATTCTTTGCAAATTTGTGCTGCATAGGTGGCCATGTTCTTGAGCTTGCATGTCAAATTTATATGGTTCCAAGTAGTTCTAATGCTTGATATAGGCTCTAGGCACTTATAGGAGTAGTTGCTATCAATATTATTGAGTTTGGTTTACTTTTATTTTGAAGTTACTAGAAATTTCAGAATTTTTCAGAAAATGATGAGGAGATTATTGAGGGGCTCATCGAGCCAAAGCTCGAAGGAAAAGGCACCGAAGCCTAAGTATAATTTGCCGCGCACCGCGGAGATTCGGGCGTGTGAATGGCCTTCTGATGATTTCTTGAGAGCAGCCGGTATCTATGAAGATTTTCATGAATTGGCTCACAATGCAGGCCTCACCGCTTTCCTTCACAACCAATGCGATCAGTATCTCTTACTCACAAATACTTTTGTGCAAAATTTTCATTTTCATTCTAGGAACTCACCACCTATGGTGGAGTTTCATTTATATGATGAGCATAAGGAGATGTCACTTTATGATTTCTGTCGGATTTGTTTAGTCCCTTTTGAGGGCAAGACAGAAGAACCACATCATGATGATGTGGTTGGGTTTATTGATACTATCACTGTAGGAGAAACTAGGAAGGTTTCCGATGCACGAATCACTAGCATACATTTTCCTGTTTTACGTTACTTTGCATTATTTGCTAGTCGTTGTTTATTTGGACGCGGAAACTGTGGAAACCTTAGTACCCCTGATATAATTATTCTGCTCCATGGTTTATACAGTGATAACACTTTTAGTATGGGCGGTATTATTGCTAAACGGCTGAGTATGAACCGTGCCAAAGGCCCCATCTTTGGAGGCATCTATGCTACACGCCTAGCCGTACATTTTAACATACCTATTAGGCATGATGAGAATGAAGAAAAGGTGCTGCCCCGTGTTTATCTAGATCATAAAAGTATGGTGGCACATGATTTTATTGTTAAGAATAGGGCAGGAGAGCTTAAATATCAATTGTTCTTTAACAAATATCATCCTGAGACTATTATCTTGCCTGCTCCTTTTTTGTTTGATTTGACTGTAGGCACGTACCTTGTTCCGTTGACGGCTATTCACGCCTACCGAAACCCTGCACCAGCCGAGGAGCCAGAACTAGAACCACAATTTGATCCTTCATGGCAGTCTAACTATCAGTGGGATCCAGAGATGATTGCCAACCAGTGGCAATCGGAGCCTTCTTCTTCCTCATCACAGTACGACCCCAACAACTATTATTATGGATATCAGTCAGGTCAGTCCTGGCAATAGACCAACTTAGGCCAAAAGCCTAAGCTTGGGGGAGTACGTATTTCTCATCGACATTACATTTATGTTCACACACACTCATTGCTAGATGTCGGTGCTCATACTCTTTCACTGTAATATCCATGCTAGTTTATTTTCTTTTTCCTGCTTTCTTCTTGTGTGTTTGTTAAACCTTAAGAAAAACCAAAAAAATTAGTAGTAGTTTATTTTTCTGCTGTAGTAGTAATAATTAAAAAGAAAACCCAAAAATATTTCCTGTTCTTCTTTTGCTTGTTGGAAGCTTTCCTGTGTAATTAGTTTTATTTCTTTTTCTTTTCTTTGGGGGTCAGTAGGAGAAGACCATAACTAAATTGTTGAAGTGGCTCTTATATGCATTATTGTTGATTTAACCAAGAGCCCATATTGCCTTGTCTTCTCCTGTTTACTGAATGCTCGTAGATTCCAGCTTAGTCCAATGCACGTGCACTCTTGTTATTATTCACACCGTTCGGTCGTGCAAGTGAAAGGCAATTATGATGATATATGATGGACTGACTGAGATGAGAAAAGCTGGTATGAACTCGACCTCTTTTGTTTTTTTAAATATGATGAGCCCCTCATTCTTGATTCAGCTTATTATGAATAAACATGTTTGCAATGACAATTAGAGATCGTAGTTGCTTGGGTCATGCTTGATTAGCTATGAGTTATAATGGTTTACCTTGTGTGCCAACATGCTATTGAGATGATTATGATGTGGTATGATGGGGTGGTATCCTCCTTTGAAGGATTTAAGTGACTTGACTTGGCACATGTTCACGCATGTAGTTGAAACAAAATCAACATAGCCTTCACGATATTTATGTTCATAGTGGATTATATCCTACTCATGCTTGCATCCAATGTTTATTAATTTTAATGCATGTACATGGCTGTTGTCGCTCTCTAGTTGGTCGCTTCCCAGTCTTTTGCTAGCCTTTACTTGTACTAAGCGGGAATACTGCTTGTGCATCCAATCCCTTAAACCCCAAAGTTATTCCAGATGAGTCGACCATACCTTCCTATATGCGGTATCTACCTGCCGTTCCAAGTAAATTTGTATGTGCCAAACTCTAAACCTTCAAATAAATATTCTGTTTTGTATGCTCGAATAGCTCATGTATCAACCAAGGTTGTCCTTATCTTCCGTGTTAGGCGGGTTATTCTCAAGAGGAGTGGACTCCGCTCCTTACTCACGAGAAAATGGCTGGTCACCGGGATGCCCGGTCCCATGCTTTATGCAAACTAAATCAAAATTAATTGCAAACAAAACTCCCTATGGGACCTGATGTATGTTGGAGGCACTCGTTGTTTCGAGCAAGCCATGGATTGATGCTTGTTGGTGGAGGGGGAGTATAAACTTTACCATTCTGTTTGGGAACCGCCTATAATGTGTTTAGCATGGAAGATATTGCCATCTCTTAGTTGTTACGTTGACAATGAAAGTATATCGCTCAAAATACAATTTATCTCTATTGCAAAACCGAGCTCTAGCACCTCTACAAATCCCTGCTTCCCTCTACGAAGGGCCTATCCATTTACTTTTATGTTGAGACATCACCCTCTTATTAAAAAGCACTAGCTGGAGAGCACAGCTGTCATTTGCATTCATCACTGTTAATTTATATTGGGTATGACTATGATTGGATCTTTTTTACTATGAATTACAATGTCTAGTCAGTCCTTAATCTTTAAAGGTGCTCTGCATTTATGTTTTGCGGTCTCAGAAAGGGCTAGCGAGATACCATCTTGTTATATCATATTATGATTGTTTTGAGAAAGTGTTGTCATCCGAGATTTATTATTATGGCTTGCTATTTGATTATGCTATTGATATGAGTAATTATGAGACCTGAGAATTATTGCAAATGTGGTTAGTTATGATCTATGCTGAAAACTTGAATGCTAGCTTGATATAGTTACAATAACAAGAGCAAACAGAGTTTGTAAAAGTTTTTCTTTCTTTCTTTCAGTTTGTCAACTGAATTGCTTGAGGACAATCAAGGGTTTAAACTTGGGGGAGTTGATACGTCTCCGTCGTATCTACTTTTCCAAACACTTTTGCCCTTGTTTTGGACTCTAACTTGTATGATTTGAATGGAACTAACCCGGACTGACGCTGTTTTTAGCAGAATTGCCATGGTGTGTGTTTTATGTGCAGAAAACAAATATTCTCGAAATGACCTGAAACTCCACGGAACATCTTAGAAAAAATAATAAAAAATCCTCGCCAAAGATGAAGACCAGGGGGCCCACACCCTGTTCACGAGGGTGGGGGGCGCCCCCCTAGGGCGCGCCCCCTACCTCGTGGCCCCCCTGGATGCCCTCCGACACCAACTCCAACTCTATATATTTGCTTTCGGAGAGAAAAAAATCAGAGAGAAGAAATCATCGCGTTTTAGATACAGAGTCGCCGCCAAGCCCTAAAACCTCTCGGGAGGGCTGATCTGGAGTCCGTTCGGGGCTCCGAAGAGGGGGATTCGTCGCCGTCGTCATCATCAACCATCCTCCATCACCAATTTCATGATGCTCACCGTCATGCGCGAGTAATTCCATCGTAGGCTTGCTGGACGGTGATGAGTTGGATGAGATTTATCATGTAATCGAGTTAGTTTTGTTAGGGTTTGATCCCTAGTATCCACTATGTTCTGAGATTGATGTTGTTATGACTTTGCTATGCTTAATGCTTGTCACTAGGGCCCGAGTGCCATGATTTTAGATCTGAACCTATTATGTTTTCATGAATATATGTGAGTTCTTGATCCTATCTTGCAAGTCTATAGTCACCTACTATGTGTTATGATCCGGCAACCCCGAAGTGACAATAATCGGAACCACTCCCGGTGATGACCTTAGTTTGAGGAGTTCATGTATTCACTATGTGCTAATGCCTTGTTCCGGTTCTCTATTAAAAGGAGGCCTTAATATCCCTTAGTTTCCGATAGGACCCCGCTGCCACGGGAGGGTAGGACAAAAGATGTCATGCAAGTTCTTTTCCATAAGCACGTATGACTATATACGGAATACATGCCTACATTACATTGATGAATTGGAGCTAGTTCTGTGTCACCCTATGTTATGACTGTTACATGATGAACCGCATCTGGCATAATTATCCATCACCGTCCGGTGCCTACGAGTTTTCCATATACTGGTTTACGCTTATTTACTTTCCCGCTGCTACTGTTACAATCACTACAAAATACCAAAAACATTACTTTTATTGTCTTTACTTTTGTTGCCGCTACCACCACTATCATATTACTTTGTTACTAAACACTTTGCTGCAGATACTAAGTTTCCAGGTGTGGTTGAATTGACAACTCAACTGCTAATACTTGAGAATGTTCTTTGGCTCCCCTTGTGTCGAATCAATAAATTTGGGTTGAATACTCTACCCTCGAAAGCTGTTGCGATCCCCTATACTTGTGGGTTATCACTCCACCGTTTAATATAAACACGTATCCGGTTTGCGATTTAGAATCGTCCGGATCAGTGTCAAAGATTGCGTCAACATAACCATTTACGATGAGCTCTTTGTCACCTCCATAAACGAGAAACATATCATTAGTCCTTTTCAGGTATTTCAGGATGTTCTTGACCGCTGTCAAGTGATCCACTCCTGGATTACTTTGGTACCTCCCTGCTAGACTTATAGCAAGGCACACATCAGGTCTGGTACACAGCATTGCATACATGATAGAGCCTATGGCTGAAGCATAGGGAACATCTTTCATCTTCTCTCTATCTTCTGCAGTGGTCGGGCATTGAGTCTTACTCAACTTCACACCTTGTAACACAGGCAAGAACCCTTTCTTTGCTTGATCCATTTTGAACTTTGTCAACGTATGTGCTTTGTGAAAGTCCAATTAAGCGTCTTGATCTATCTCTATAGATCTTGATGCCCAATGTGTAAGCAACTTTGCCGAGGTATTTCATAGAAAAACTCTTATTCAAGTATCCCTTTATGCTATCCAGAAATTCTATATCATTTCCAATCAGCAATATGTCATCCACATATAATATCAAAAATGCTACAGTGCTCCCACTCACTTTCTTATAAATACAGGCTTCTCCAAAAGTCTGTATAAAACCAAATGCTTTGATCACACTGTCAAAGCATTTATTCCAACTCCGAGAGGCTTGCACCAGTCCATAAATGGATCGCTGGAGCTTGCATACTTTGTTAGCTCCCTTTGGATCGACAAAACCTTCTGGTTGCATCATATACAACTCTTCTTCCAGAAATCCATTCAGGAATGCAGTTTTGACATCCACTTGCCAAATTTCATAATCATAAGATGCGGCAATTGCTAACATGATTCGGATAGACTTAAGCATCACTACGGGTGAGAAGGTCTCATCGTAGTCAATCCCTTGAACTTGTCGAAAACCTTTTGCAACAAGTCGAGCTTTATAGACAGTAACATTACCGTCAGCGTCAGTCTTCTTCTTGAAGATCCATTTATCCTTAATTGCTTGCCGATCAACGGGCAAGTCAACCAAAGTCCACACTTTGTTCTCATACATGGATCCCATCTCAGATTTCATGGCCTCAAGCCATTTTGCGGAATCTGGGCTCACCATCGCTTCTTCATAGTTTGTAGGTTCGTCATGGTCTAGTAACATAACTTCGAGAACAGGATTACCGTACCACTCTGGTGCGGATCTTACTCTAGTTGACCTACGAGGTTCAGTAACAACTTGATCTAACGTTTCATGATCATCATCATTAACTTCCTCACTAATTGGTGTAGGTGTCGCAGAAACCGTTTTCTGTGATGAATTACTTTCCAATAAGGGAGCAGGTACAGTTACCTCATCAAGTTCTACTTTCCTCCCACTCACTTCTTTCGAGAGAAACTCCTTCTCTAGAAAAACTCTGAATTTAGCAACAAAAGTCTCGCCTTCGGATCTGTGATAGAAGGTGTACCGAACAGTCTTCTTTGGATATCCTATGAAGACACATTTCTCCGATTTGGGTTCGAGCTTATCAGGTTGAAGCTTTTTCACATAAGCATCGCAGCCCCAAACTTTCAGAAACGACAACTTTGGTTTCTTACCAAACCATAGTTCATAAGGCGTAGTCTCAACGGATTTTGATAGTGCCCTACTTAAGGTGAATGCGGCCGTCTCTAAAGCATAACCCCAAAATGATAGCGGTAAATCGGTAAGAGACATCATAGATCGCACCATATCTAGTAAAGTACGTTTACGACATTCGGACACACCATTACGTTGTGGTGTTCTGGGTGGCGTGAGTTGTGAAACTATTCCACATTGTTTTAAATGAAGACCAAACTCATAACTCAAATATTCTCCTCCATGATCAGATCGTAGATACTTTATTTCCTTGTTACGATGATTTTCGACTTCACTCTGAAATTCTTTGAACTTTTTAAATGTTTCAGGCTTATGTTTCATTAAGTAGATATACCCATATCTGCTTAAATCATCTGTGAAGGTGAGAAAATAACGATATCCACCACGAGCCTCAGCATTCATTGGACCACATACATCTGTATGTATGATCTCCAACAAACCCGTTGCTCTTTCCATAGTTCCGGAGAACGGCGTTTTAGTCATCTTGCCCATGAGGCACGGTTCGCAAGTACCAAGTGATTCATAATCAAGTGGTTCCAAAAGTCCATCAGTATGGAGTTTCTTCATGCGCTTTACTCCGATATGACCTAAACGACAGCGCCACAAATAAGTTGCACTATCATTATCAACTCTGCATCTTTTGGCTTCAATATTATGAATATGTGTATCACCACTATCGAGATTTAGTAAAAATAGACCACTCTTCAAGGGTGCATGACCATAAAAGATATTACTCATATAAATAGAACAACCATTATTCTCTGATTTAAATGAATAACCGTCTCGCATCAAACAAGATCCAGATATAACGTTCATGATCAACGCTGGCACCAAATAACAATTATTTAGGTCTAATACTAATCCCGAAGGTAGATGTAGAGGTAGCGTGCCGACCGCGATCACATCGACTTTGGAACCATTTCCCACGCGCATCGTCACCTCGTCCTTAGCCAATCTTCGCTTAATCCGTAGCCCTTGTTTCGAGTTGCAAATGTTAGCAACAGAACCAGTATCAAATACCCAGGTGCTACTGCGAGCATTAGTAAGGTACACATCAATAACATGTATATCACATATACCTTTGTTCACTTTGCCATCCTTCTTATCCGCCAAATACTTGGGGCAGTTCCGCTTCCAGTGACCAGTCTATTTGCAGTAGAAGCACTCGGTCTCAGGCTTAGGTCCAGACTTGGGTTTCTTCTCCTGAGCAGCAACTTGTTTGTTGTTCTTCTTGAAGTTCCCCTTCTTCTTTCCTTTGCCCTTTTTCTTGAAACTGGTGGTCTTATTAACCAATCAACACTTGATGCTCCTTCTTGATTTCTACCTCCGCGGCCTTTAGCATCGCGAAGAGCTCGGGAATAGTCTTATTCATCCCTTGCATATTATAGTTCATCATGAAGTTTTTATAGCTTGGTGGCAGTGATTGAAGAACTCTGTCAATGACACTATCAATAGGAAGATTAACTCCCAGTTGAGTCAAGTGATTATGATACCCAGACATTTTGAGTATATGTTCACTGATAGAACTATTCTCCTCCATCTTACAGTTATAGAACTTATTGGAGACTTCATATCTCTCAATCCGGGCATTTGCTTGAAATATTAACTTTAACTCCTGGAACATCTCATATGCTCCATGACGTTCAAAACGTCGTTGAAGACCCGGTTCTAAGCCGTAAAGCATGGCACACTGAACTATCGAGTAGTCATCAGCTTTGCTCTGCCAAACGTTCATAACATCTGGTGTTGCTCCTGCAGCAGGCTTGGCACTTAGCGGTGCTTCCAGGACGTAATTCTTTTGTGCAGCAATGAGGATAATCCTCAAGTTACGGACCCAGTCCATGTAATTGCTACCATCATCTTTCAACTTTGCTTTCTCAAGGAACGCATTAAAATTCAACGGAACAACAGCACGGGCCATCTATCTATAATCAACATAGACAAGCAAGATACTATCAGGTACTAAGTTCATGATAAATTTAAGTTCAATTAATTATATTATTTAAGAACTCCCACTTAGATAGACATCCCTCTAATCCTCTAAGTGATCACGTGATCAATATCAACTAAACCATGTCCGATCATCACGTGAGATGGAGTAGTATCAACGGTGAACATCACTATGTTGATCATATCTACTATATGATTCACGCTCGACCTTTCGGTCTCCGTGTTCCGAGGCCATATCTGTTATATGCTAGGCTCATCAAGTTTAACCTGAGTATTCCGCGTGTGCAACTGTTTTGCACCCGTTGTATTTGAACGTAGAGCCTATCACACCCGATCATCACGTGGTGTCTCAGCACGAAGAACTTTCGCAACGGTGCATACTCAGGGAGAACACTTATACTTTGATAATTTAGTGAGGGATCATCTTATAATGCTACCGTCAATCAAAGCAAGATAAGATGCATAAAAGATAAACATCAAATGCAATCAATATAAGTGATATGATATGGCCATCATCATCTTATGCTTGTGATCTCCATCTCCAAAGCACCTTCATGATCACCATCGTCACCGGCGCGACACCTTGATCTCCATCGTAGCATCGTTGTCGTCTCGCCAATCTTATGCTTCCACGACTATCGCTACCGCTTAGTGATAAAGTAAAGCATTACATGGCGATTGCATTGCATACAATAAAGCGACAACCATATGGCTCCTACTAGTTGCCGATAACTCGGTTACAAAATATGATCATCTCATACAATAAAATTTAGCATCATGTCTTGACCATATCACATCACAACATGCCCTGCAAAAATAAGTTAGACGTCCTCTACTTTGTTGTTGCAAATTTTATGTGGCTGCTACGGGCTTAGCAAGAACCGTTCTTACCTACACATCAAAACCACAATGATAGTTTGTCAAGTTGGTGCTGTTTTAACCTTCGCAAGGACCGGGCGTAGCCACACTCGGTTCAACTAAAGTTGGAGAGACTGACACCCGCCAGCCACCTGTGTGCAAAGCACGTCGGTAGAACCAGTCACGCGTAAGCGTACGCGTAATGTCGGTCTGGGCCGCTTCATCCAACAATACCGCCGAGCCAAAGTATGACATGATGGTAAGCAATATGACTTATATCGCCCACGACCACTTGTGTTCTACTCGTGCATATGACATCTACGCATAAAACCTGTCTCGGATGCCACTGTAGGGGAACATAGTAATTTCAAAAAAAATCCTACGCACACGCAAGATCATGGTGATGCATAGCAACGAGAGGGGAGAGTGTTGTCTACGTACCCTCGTAGACCGAAAGCGGAAGCGTTAGCACAACGCGGTTGATGTAGTCATATGTCTTCACAATCCGACCGATCAAGTACCGAACGTACGGCACCTCCGAGTTCAGCACACGTTCAGCCCGATGACGTCCCTCGAACTCCGATCCAGCCGAGTGTTGAGGGAGAGTTTTGTCAGCACAACGGCGTGGTGAGGATGTTGATGTTCTACCAACGTAGGGCTTCGCCTAAGCACTGCTATAGTATTGTTGAGGTGGACTATGGTGGAGGAGGGCACCGCACACGGCTAAAAGATCAACTTGATCAATTGTTGTGTCTATGGGGTGCCCCCCTCCTCCGTATATAAAGGGGGGAGGAGGAGGAGGGGTCCGACCAAGAGGAGGAGGCGCGCCCAACGGGGGGCAATCCTACTCCAAGTAGGTTTTGCACCCTTTCCTATTCCAACTAGGAGAAGGGGGAAGGAGGAGGTGGAGAGAAGGAAGGAGATGGGGGGCCGCGCCCCCTCCCCTTTCCCAATTCGGATTGGGGCAAGGGGGGCCGCGCGCCACCTCCTGCTGCCTCTCCTTTTCCACCACTTTGGGCCCATGAGGCCCAATAACCCCCGGGGGGTTCCGGTAACCCCCCGGTACTCCGGTATATATCCGATAACCCCCGGAACCATTCCGGTGTCCGAATATAGTCGTCCAATATATCAATCTTCATGTCTCGAACATTTCGAGACTCCTCGTCATGTCCGTGATCACATCCAGGACTCCAAACAACCTCCAGTACATCAAAACTCATAAACTCATAATATAACCGTCATCGAAACGTTAAGCGTGCTGACCCTACGGGTTCGAGAACTATATAGACATGACCGAGACACATCTCTGGTCAATAACCAATAGCGGAACCTGTATGCTCATATTGGCTCATACATATTCTATGAAGATCTTTATCGGTCAAACCGCATAACAACATACGTTGTTCCCTTTGTCATCGGTATGTTACTTGCCCGAGATTCGATCGTCGGTATCTCAATACCTAGTTCAATCTCGTTACCGGCAAGTCTCTTTACTCGTTCCGTAATACATCATCCCGCAACTAACTCATTAGTTGCAATGCTTGCAAAGCTTAAGTGATGTGCATTACCGAGAGGGCCCAGAGATACCTCTCTGACAATTGGAGTGACAAATCCTAATCTCGAAATACGCCAACCCAACAAGTAACTTTGGAGACACCTGTAGAGCACCTTTATAATCACCCAGTTACGTTGTGACGTTTGGTAGCACACAAAGTGTTCCTCCGGTAAACGGGAGTTGCATAATCTCATAGTCATAGGAACATGTATAAGTCATGAAGAAAGCAATAGCAACAAACTAAATGATCAAGTGCTAAGCTAACGGAATGGGTCAAGTCAATCACATCATTCTCCTAATGATGTGATCCCGTTAATCAAATGACAACCCATGTCAATGTTAGGAAACTTAACAATCTTTGATCAACGAGCTAGTCAAGTAGAGGCATACTAGTGACACTCTGTTTGTCTATGTATTCACATATGTATTATGTTTTCGGTTAATACAATTCTAGCATGAATAATAAACATTTATCATGATATAAGGAAATAAATAATAACTTTATTATTGCCTCTAGGGCATATTTCCTTCAGATGACACAGGGCTCCGGAGATCTTCTTGTGTTATGGTTGTCTTAGGGTACTCTAGGTGTTCATGGTCCTTTGTTTTTGCGTTTCAGTGTGCTTGTAAGGATCACCTACTCTGTACTTATTCGTGATTTGAATGAACAATTTCTCAAAAAAAACAAGGGTGTGCTACGCGTCCGTTGGGTGATCTTTTTAAAAGATCAGCCGGATTGCGAGCCGTTAGATTTACCGCATCATACGGTCGAACGTGCCTTCATTCCGCAACACAGATCTTGTTGTGGAATTATTTCTGCAACACGGGTCTTGTTGCGGATTTTTTTTGCAACACATGTCTTGTTGTGGACTTATTTCTGCAATAGAGGTCTTGTTGCGGATTTTTTTGCAACATTATTTTTTTGTATTTTTTTGCAACTGAAGTTTTGTTGTAATTTTCTTTTTGCAGCTGAGTTATTGTTGCGGAAAAAATTCACAAGAAAGGTTTTGTTGTAAAACGTAGACCCATCATAGAGTATTGCAACACTACACATGTTTCGGAAACATAGCTCCTATTGCAAAAGCGAGTTTATTGAACGATGTTATGCGAGACGCATGTCACGCAGGGAAGATGACGGACGCGGCCCAGTTATCCATCGGTTGATGGTAAGTATTTCCCTAAAAACAAGGACCCAAATATGTGTCAGACCGTCACCACATGGGTCCATGTGACAAGCAACCTAAAAACAAATTAAAAAAATATGATGACTTTATAAATTTCAAGATGATATGTCGACTCGGTCTTTCGGAGGTGCTCATAGGGTAGGGTGCGCGTGTGTGCGTTCATAGGGGTGAGTGTATGCGCGTGTATATGAACGCTTGCGTCTTTACTGTGTTAAAAAACAAATTAAAAAAATACGGCGACCGTCAGCTGCAGGGCAGGATCCAGCTAATGTTTTGTTCGCTCCATATCTACTTTCCCCTCCCGCGAGAGAGGCGCACCGAAGGCGATCTGGTTGCCAGCAAGTTGAGGGGTTCCTCCTCTCTCCACCGACCGCTCCGGCGGCGGGAGAGGGGGGAATCCCTCGACGTCTTATCGATGACGCGTAGTTAGGTTAGAGCTAGGTCTTCTCCCTTCCATCGTTTCTGTCTTGATGATGGTTATGGTGGTAGCGGCGTGGAATAAATCTGCTTTGGATTGGATTTTTGGTGGGTTGCTATGAGGCGTTCGTCGACGGATTTGGTTGCAGGATAACCAATCGAGGCTCGTGTGGAGGCGGTGCTGACCTCGAGGTGGATTTTATGCTCCGGCCCCGCCGTCATGGTGACGCGCGCTCCAACTTCAACATGGGGCATGGAGCTTTTTGTAGGAGCGTGGTGACTCCGGTTTGCTGGTTCTCGTCGATGGCGACGCTTCACCGTTGTTGTTCAACAAGCCGGCGCAGTCCTCCCAGACCGAGGATGGTGACTTCCCGACATCTTTAATCCATGCGCACAACCAAGGGTTTCTCTTACTCCGGCAGAGAGCAGCGGCGACGGCGACGACGGCACCCTCATCACGCGTTGGTGGTGGAGCTATATTGGTTCCCCATAGTGCTATTTGTAATTTCCTATTTTCCTGGAATTGTGTTGTATCATTTCTTATTTTCAATATAATCTGGGGTCTTTCTCACGAAAAAAGGTTCATTGCAGCGAACCAAGTTGTCCCCTATGGAACGTTCGCATAGGGAGTCCCTTTTTAGAATCACGCTCGGGAAGTCCCTTTTAAAAAGTGTGTGAATTTGAAAAAGATCTCAAAATTTGAAAACAAGTTCACGAATTTCACAAAAGTCCAAAATTTTGAAAAGGTTGAAGAAAAATCATCAAATTTGAAAGATTTTCACAAGTTCAAAAAAAGTTAATTGTTTTTTAAACCATTGATTTATTTATTTTTTGAAAAAACTCATGAATTGAAAAAAATTCATAAATTTTGATAAATCTACTTTTTGTAAAAGAAATACCATCAGAAAAGGAAAAAAATAGCTGATACGTAAAAGGCAGAGAGCATAATTTTACAAACTGGCATGATCTAAAAATTATGAAAAATATTTTCTTTGTACAAAACAAGAAATAAGTTTAGCATGCTATAGATTAAAAAGTGCCATGCTCTTCATAAAAGAAAAAAGGTATGCTCTTAATGATAAAAAATGCCTTGTTCTTACTAACAAAGTTGTCATGGCCTACAAAATAAAAAATGGCATGCTCTTTATAATAAAAATGTCATGTTTTCTAAAATAAAAAGTGGCATGCTCTATAGGAAAAAAATGACATTCTGTTTATAATAAAAATGACATGCTCTACCAAAAAAACGCCATACTATTTTAAAAAATGCCATGCTCTTTAAAAAATGCCATTCTCTATAGAAACAATGTCATTCTCTATAGAAAAAATGCCATGCTCTTTAAAAAAAATGCCATGCTCTATAGAAAAAATGTCATTCTCTATAGGAAAAATGCCATGCTCTTTATAATAAAAATTTCATACTTTTAAAAAATGCCATGCTCTTGATAATGAAGATGCATTTCTGATTAAAAATAAAATTTGATGCTCTTAATAAAAAATGACATGCTCTTAGAACTAAAAATGCCCTTGTGTATACATTGTAAATGCCATGGTTTCTACAAAAATGACATGGTTCCTACAAAAAAAATGCCATGCTACCTATAATAAAATTGAACATGGCAAGTTTAGAAAAAATATCCTCAAAATAAACATGGAAAATTTTGAGATTTGTAAAAATAGGTAGATGGCAAAAAAAAACAAATATAATTTGCACATGGCAAGTTTTAAAACATGTGTTCTCTAAAAAACATGGCAGCCTTTTGGATTTGTAGGGATTTTTGTTCTTTTCAAAAGATGGATAATTTTTTGGAATTTCTGGACGTTTTCAGCAAAAAAACAAATAAAAATGAATTCATTTTAGATTAAAAAATATGGCAAGTTTGATCAGAACTTTCACAACCCGCTTCTAGTCCAAGTGGTGAGCCCGCCCTCGTTCCTTCGTGAGGTTGTGAAGTTCAAGCCACACATCAGACATATTTTTGTGGGAAGAAAAAAAAAGGAATGTTCGTCAGGAACGTGAATATAGCAAACGCTTTTATGTAGCTGTCGTGTGACCTCTTCCTGCTTCAAGATTCGTGAGCAAGATCCAAGGGTTCCTGGTTTGTTCACTGGAGATCACCAACTATCTAACGTTCGCCAGTTAGATATACCGTAAAAACAATTGTAACCAGTGAGCAACTTTAAAAACAAGTACCCCCTCTGTTCAAAATACTTGTTGTGAAATTTTCTATTATGTGCACAGAAGTGGATGGAACTTTCCATGACAAGTATTTTGGAACCAAGGGAGTATGAAACTACAAAAAAACAAAACAAAATAAAAAGCAAGATCCAAGGGTTCCTGGTGCGTTCGTTGGAGATCACCAAATATCTGACGTTCGCCAGCTAGACATTCCATAAAAACAACTGTAACTAGTGAGTGACTTTAAAAACAAGTATTCCCTCTGTTCAAGTATTTTGGAACGGAAGAAGTATGAAACTACAAAAAAAAGACAAATAAAGAAAATTGGTTGGGACTTCACCAAAAGTGACAGAAACACCACTTAACAGAAGTAACTGGAATTAAAAATGTTTCAAATGTCCGCGTTTTAGCAACTAACTATAGTTAGCGCTCTGAGATTGGCTATTTACCCGACCAAAATTGGTTGCACTGACGAGGAATCCCACACCTCAATGTTGACCGGAGTTGATCGTCGACCGAAGAGTTGGTTGGTGTTGTCCTCCCCGGCGACCCAACGATTACCCCTGACAAGTCCTTGGAGTAGATCTTGCTCCTCTCATCTTACCACCTTCTAACGTTCTTTTACGAGGAGTAAGAGCTTGGCCATGGGCTCCTGCCCTGATCGGTGTCTTTCTTTCTTTCCACGTAGGAGAACCACGAGCACATGCCGATATTGCATTTTTCCGTCTTTCTTTGTGAATGTGCATTGTTGGGGGAGAGACGGGCTCTGGGGTTGATACCAGGTGATACCATCCTTTATATGTTTCCATGCTTCAGAATTTGAAAAGTTACATTCAATTGTTTAAAAAAAATCAAACAAAGAATCTGAATGTTTGAAAGACATGTGTCTATACCTTCTAAAAATTTGAAATCAAAATTCTAAACATACCGAGAGACAAAAAAGACAAATCTAGCATTAATAGTGTCAAAAGGAACACAAAACGTGAATAGTGTCGAGTGCGGCGATTCGGTGCCCAGGTGCATATGCACCCGGGAGTGAATGGTAAATTCAAATAAATAGCAAAACAAATTAAAAATCTGTTTTTTTAATCGGAGATGGTCCAATGCTCTAGTTGCGTGCAAATTTTTGTGGTAAAATGACATGCGAGGAGCTCTCGGCCAAAAAGATGGTCTCCGAGGATCATAATTCTTTTTGTTTGGAATCGATTTTGTCTCTTTTAGAGCTTCTCGAATGTCATTCTGACCCGAAAATGTGCACGCACCTAACACGTTGGAGAAGATGAGCCTGGGTTCAGACCGAATTACTGAACAATGTCATCTAGATTTGTCTCTTTTTATCTCATCTGATAAGAGGGGCCACACGGCCCCCACTTTCATTACGAAAAATGAAGTCTTGCTACAGGGGCAAAGTAAACAACCAAAACATGACTGATACATAGACACACCAGATGCTCCAAATCTAACCTATACTAAGCAAAAGGAACTAAATCAAACATGAACTATCATCTGAAGCCAGCCACGTCAGCTATCAGGAACGACAACTACTCCCTCTTTCTTATAATATAAGAACGTTTTTCAAGCTTTGTTAGTTTGAAAAACGTTCTTATATTATGGGAGGACGTTTTTCAAGCTTTGTTAGTTTGAAAAACGTTCTTATATTATGGAACGGAGGAAGTACAAAACAACCACAAAGTATCAACAGTCCGAAGGAGGCGAAATACAGGGCATCAAAATTAACAGAAATGCTTGGAGGTCAGCAAGCATCACATCAGTTGACTTTGACAATATCCTCCGGGCAGGAGGTTGCAGTTGGCAGCGAACGGAGCAGACTCTGGCGTTAACTGCCCAAGGATTAGCGGCTAACTGCCTGCTGCATCGGCTTTCTCCTCGCTGCGTACTGTTCCGCAACTCCGCCGGTGAGTCCGGTCCGAGATTGCGGAGCGAGAGCGAGCGTCGAAGACAAAGTAGTCGAACACGCGAAAGTAAATGACGCAGAGAGATATGGAGGAGACCAGCTTTATTAATCAATGATCAGAGATTACAATGATAACTCCTCGTTGCTTTATATAGGGACTCCAGGGTCAAGGGATAAGTACCCACCCTTTGGTTTGTAAGATTTTTATAGGAATTTTATAGGATATGATTTGCAAAGGAAAAATTCCTTTGAAGCCCTTTGGTTTGTAGGAATGGATTCCTATTCCTATGTAGGATAGGAACCAATCCTTCACGTTTTGTAGGAAAAAAACATTAGTCTAGACTCAATGGAAAAAATTCTATCCTATGCACCAAATGACATCTCTTTCTCTATAGGAATTGACTATGTTTCCTAACATTTTAACGCTGATAGTATTTTGTTGGAGAGGCTCCCGCGTCGCTCCCGCGGGCGGCTCGGGAGAAACCCTAGCCGCCGCCGCCACCTACCCCACCTCCAGTCCTCCTCCTCCCGCCGTTGCCGGAGGCGTCGCCGGGCAAAGCCCGCGCGGCGGCGGCGGTGGGGACGTCTCACCCTCCTCCCATCCAGGCGTGGCGGCGCGGGGCGCTCGACTGGCGATGGGGACTCGCGCGCGGATGTGGGCATGCCCACGCAGTGGGTGTGCAGTGCGGCGGCGCGGGTGGTGTCGAGCCGCGGACGGCTCGGCAGGGACTCGGCGCTGCTCTGTCCCAGGGAGCTCCACCTTTAGATCTTGCTTCCTTGGGGTGGCAGCCTGCTCCCTTCGCCGGCGTTCCCCGTGGCCGAGGCCGGGGGCTGGTGGTCAGCGCAGCGTGCGGGCTCGGGTGACGCGGTGTCCCTGTGAGCTGCCATGCCTGATCTGGGGGCTTCTCTTCGCCCAGATCTGGATCCCGCTGGTGCGGTGGCTCACATGGCCCGGCAGGCTCCATTGCTGCGGCTGGGGGGGGGGGTCGACGGTGGCTGCTGTCGACGGGGTAGGCGTGTGGTGGTGTGTTGTGGCCGGCGGTGAGGGATTGGGTGCAGGTGGCGGCTGAGATCGACCGGCTCTGTCTGTGCAGGTGCTCGAGGTGAGTGGCTGTGATACCGGATATCTCTTGTTGGACCTAGCGGGGCGCTCGCCGGGGACTGGCAGGAGGGGGTAGGTCTAACGCTGCCGGACTTGGTGGCCGGCGTGGCGGAGATGGCCGAGCTGGGATGCTTCAGGCGAAAGCCTTCTGCCGACATCGTCGACAACTATGATGGCGACGTCCTCGGGCGCCGTTTCCCTTCATGAAGGCATCATTAGGGAGCTACCGTTGCCCGCTATTTTCCTGTGCTCTGGGCGAAAGCCTTAGATCCTTCTCTGGATCGGACGACGACGCCATCTTTGATGTCGTTTTCCCCCTTGGGGGCGTTGTTTTAGGAGCCATGGATCCGCAGTTGGTCTATTGATGTCTGGGTTGGTGCGTTGGTTCGGGTTGTTGGTTTGTAGGGCGGTGGCGGTGGAGGTGCTCTGTGGCGGTGACCAATGCCTTGGTCATCCAGTGTTGATGGTTGGCCTCTCCTTTTGGGGGCTCGTGGCGGCGGTGAGGTCTCGGTGGTCGCTGCTCTTCGACGGCGTTTGAGGTTTGGTTGCCTCGCACAGTGCTCTGGTTCTCTCTATTTGTGACAGCGGCCGTGGTGTGGCCCAGAGGAGGTGCAGGATTGTCTCGGTGGATCATTGCCCTTCGGTGCGGTCTGTGGCTCTCTTTGTCGCGACGTTCCTAGGTAGTGGGATGCCCTTCGACGGTGGCTGCGACTTCCTAGCTCTTCGAGGTGCTGAGTGAATGCAGAGCATCAGACGACTTCTTCTCTACGTCTTCTCGGCGGCGGACCTCCTTTCGACCAATCCAACAAAGCTAGTTCCCGCTCTTCTTGGTCCGCCGGTGGTGATGGGTGCTAAGTTCTTGGTGTTGGCTACTTGTCACAGCTTGCTTCTGGTTCTCTCTCTGTGGTTCTTTGTTCGTAGCTTGCGTCTGGTTCTCCTCTCTGTTTTTGTTTGTTCCTTCTTGGGTGTGTTGGCTGCTATCTCTTGTACCCGTTGTCTTGTATCTTTCTTATTTATAATGAAAATGGTTCAGGCCGGCGTAAGCCCGCCGTAGCACCATAAAAAAACATGCATGTCATCTCACTTCCTATGATTTTCCTATTCCTATAAAATCCCTATCCTATGAACCAAAGAAGGCCTAATGTAAAGTGGGGGAAACGGGAGTGGCTACCCCGTGCGATACGCACGAGGCTGCCGCCACCCCCTCAGTGGCCCCGGTTTCCCAACACTCCCCCTTGGGTAATTATCCGTATATCCATGCCTCAAAACTCCGAAAAACCCAGTGGGAAAAAATATGAAGAAAGAGCACATAGTATACGTTGTTGTATTGCACAAATTGCCTCGTCAAAAACCTCGTGTGAGAAACATCAGGAAAACTCACTCAAGGGAAAAAGAGTACAATCCACTCAACCATCGAGTTGAGTACTCGATCATCAGGATTGAGATTTTAGCGACGAGTTTGTGAAGTTTCTCCCCCTGAACCTTGCATCTCTCTAAGTCTCATCATACCGATTCCACGCACACACCTCTATAAGGTTGATGCCGGCAATGATTTAGTGAACATATCAGCAAGATTGTCACAGGACTTAGTATGCAGAACTCTCACCTCGTTCAACTGTTGCAGCTCATGTGCATAGAAGAACTTGGGACTAATATGCTTTGTGAGTTTACTCTTCACATAACCCATCTGGACTTGTGCAACACAAGCAGCATTATCTTCATAGATAATGGTAGGGGTTTGTACGGTGTTCAGCCCATATGTCTGCTGAATGTGGCCGATCATCCGCCGAAGCGATACACACTCTTTTGACGCTTCGAATAGTGCCATGATTTCCGAGTGGTTCGTGGAAGTCGACACAAGTGTTTGCTTGGACGATTTCCAGGAAAACGCAGTTCCACCACAAAGGAAAACATATCAGTCTGCGATTTGCAATCATGCAGGTCCGATAGGTACCCAGCATCGGCATTGCCTATAATAGATAGGTCTTGATTTCTTTTATAAAACAGGCTAAGATCTTTGGTCCCTTGCAGGTAGCGGAAGACGTCCTTGACACCTTTCCAATGCCTCTTGGTAGGTTTAGAACTGTACCTCGCAAGCAAACTGACGGCGAACACAATGTCTGGTCGTGTACAGTTTGCGAGATACATGAGTGCTCCAACTGCACTCAGGTAAGGAACCTTTGGTCCCAGAGTTTCCTCCCCCTCTTCCTTTGGCCTGAACGGGTCCTTATCTGGCTGTAAAGATCTTCCGACCATCAGGGTCTTAGAAGGATATGCCTTATCAAATCCAAATCTCTCCAACACCTTCTGGGTGTAGGCCGACTGGTGCACTAGAACCCCATCAGGGGAATGTTCAAGTTGCAGACCTAGACAGAACTTGGTTTTACCCAAATCCTTCATCTCGAATTCCGACATCAGGTAGGAACTCGCTTCCTCAATATCCTCAGGCATACCGATTATGTTTAAATCGTCCATGTACACCGAGATTATACAGAATCCATCTTGGGATCGCCGTATAAAAACACATGGGCAATCTTTATTGCTCGTGTAGCCCTTCTCATGAAGGAAATCACTTAAGCGATTGTACCACATTCTACCAGACTGTCTGAGTCCGTACAATGCCTTTTGAAGTTGAACACTGTATAGACCCCTGTTTGCTCTATCATGGTTCGGAACAGGGATACCCTCTGGAACCTTCATGTATATGTTCGAATCCAAGTTACCATACAGGTAAGCAGTGGCAACATCCATTAGTTTCATTTTCAAGACCATGTTTACTGCCATCGAGATCAAGTATCTAAAGGTAACTCCATCCATGACCGGGGAATAAGTCTCCTCAAAATCGGAACCTGGTCGTTGAGTGAACCCTTGGGCGACGAGCCTTGCTTTGTACCGTACTACCTTATTATTTTCATCTCTCTTTCGAACAAAAACCCACCTATGGCCAACAGGGCGAATGTGGGGAGGAGTTCGAAAAACTGGTCCGAACACCTTCCTTTTGTTGAGAGATAATAATTCGGCAGTAATTGCCTGCTGCCAATCTTTCCAATCCGACCTTTTCTTGCAATCAGCGAGCGTGTTAGGCTCAGGGTCAAGATCTATGATTGATGCAATTTTCGTAGCAAAGTTAATGTCAACAACCACCGTTGCTCGGTTCAGGGACTCCCCCGTATAAATATAATTTATGGCCATTTCGTCATGGAGCGCATCCGGCGCTAACACTTGCTCTACCAAATTTCCCATTATGGGAGCAAGGTCCTTTAGATTTCCCGCGCCGATGTGTGCGCTCACATTTCCGCTGGGTGGTTCCCCTATGGGAAAGTTTAAGTTCGGAATTTCGTGCATTGAATTTTCCGTACTTGTGCCAGGTCTCGACTGGCTCCCCGTTTCACTTTGGGGTGCTTTGGCGACAGGCTGTAATAAATCTCTCTTATCCTTTTTCGTCGGGCGTCCCCGAGTACTTGGGATTTGAGAAGCCGGATCTCTCGTCCTTTTAGGCCTTTGGACGGGAGCGGGTATACCATCATTTTTCTTCGGTATTTCAACCCTTTCCGATGCATTGCGCGCGTGCACATGCGATTTTGTCACAGTCTTTAAGTCACTAAAGTGGCCAGGCAGTTGATTTGCTAATGACTGCAAATCTATTATCTTTTGAACTTCTCTCTCAGTCTCAGCAGTGCGCGGGTCATGAGCGTGGATCCCCGTGGCTTGCCACGTGATTTCTCTACTTTTAGCATCAAGGGGTTGATTCTCTCCCCCTAAAGTCGGGAAAAGATCCTCGTCAAAAATGCAATCAGCAAAACGGGCCGTGTGACAGTCACCTGTCATGGGGTCCAGATACCTAATTATGGACACAGTCTCATAACCAACGTATATCCCCGACTTACGGAGCAGGCCCATCGCCGATCGCTGAGGGGGTGGTATTGGTACATATACCTGGCAACCGAACATGCGAAGGTGGGAAATTTTCGGTGCCGACCCTTGCACAAGCTGAACAGGAGAGTGGATGTTGTAGGCCGACGGTCTAAAGTTGATGAGATTGGCCGCGTGTAACACTGCGTGGCCCCAACATGTAGTTGGTAAATTACAACCCTGAAGGAGCGGTCGGGCAATGAATTTAATTCTTTTAATTAATGCCTCGGCAAGTCCATTTTGTGTATGAACATGCGGTACCAAGTGCTCAACTTTGATTTCCATTGCCATGCAATAATCATCGAACGCCTTTGAAGTAAATTCTCCGGCGTTGTCCATTCGAATAGACTTTATACGATAATCCGGGAAATTATTCCTCATTTGTATGATCTGTGAGATCAATTTTGCAAAGGCATGGTTCCGTGTTGACAGCAGGCAAACATTGGACCATTTAGAGGAAGCATCAATGAGCACCATGAAGTATCGAAACGGCCCCGTGAGGGGCTGAATTGGACCGCATATGTCCCCTTGGATACGTTCCAAGAACGCGGGGATTTCATCCCTCACCTTGAGGGGCGATGGCCTAATGACTAACTTCCCCTTAGCGCATGCGGAGCACACGAAATCATCGAGATTCGGGAAGTTCTTCACGTTAACATTATGGCCATGCGAGTTATTAATTATATTTCTCATCATCCTAAGTCCGGGGTGGCCTAATCTATCGTGCCAGAGGCAGAAGAGTTCAGAGCTTCTAAAAACGGTCTTGAGGGTAGTGTACACAGGCGGTGCTAATATTTTAGTGTAGTATAGCCCTGTGTCGAACGAAGGAAGCCTTTCGATAACATGTTTACCATTTGCATCCCGCTTTGTGATAAGTAGGCACTCCTTGCCGTTCTCATCATCGGTCTCAGCATGAAAACCATTGGCGCGGATGTCTCTAAAGCTCAAAAGAGTACGAGTCGACTCCGGGTACAACAACGCATCATTAATGATCAAAGTTGTTCCCATAGGAAGTATAATAGTGGCTCGTCCGGAGCCAACTATGTGCGAACCGCAGCCGGCGATTGTCATAATACTTCCTGGAGATTTTTTAATAGACTCAAAGTACTTAGTTTCTCGTAAAATGGTATGTGTAGTTGCGCTATCAGCAAGGCACGTTTCTTCCATTCAGGCGCCACACGCATTCTAAAATATGACATATAATTAATGTAATGAGGAAGACGCTACATTAATAATAAATGCACACATTCCAGAACATAACATACTATCATGTATAAATAATGGAATAAATGAATAAATGTCATCCAATCGCCAAAGTAAAGAATAAGTTTATGCTCTCATAGAGCTTACAACCAAATCGAATTTATTCGAATTTATTGTATCAAATCACGGAATCATGATAACCAAAGGGGTATGCTAAGTAGACTCGGTGAAGAAGCCATTGACCTCAGCCGCAATCTCCATACTAGTGAGCTGATCCTCCTTAGAAATCATCTTGGAGGCAGCATCAACATCTAGTTGCGGCACCGCCGAGGCCACCATGTGGTCAACCTCCATGGCAACGTTGGTGTCACTAGAGACAGCCAAAGCCGCCGCGATGGGCACCACGGGAGTCGCCGTGATGGGCGCAGCAGGGGGCGTAGAGATCATCACGGGTGCTGCCATGGGCGCCAGTGGTGCTCCCTCCTGAACCAAGGCGAGGTGCGTCTCACCCGCCTTCCGGGCCTTATATGCATCAACGACCTCCTGTGGTGCGCGACACTGGCGGGAGAAATGCTCCACCGAGCCACACCGAAAGCAGTCCTGAGGTCTCTGCCCCCCCCCTTGCCCGGCTTTTGCTGCTTAGCCGGGGCGGAGGGCTGAGGGCCCTTCTTCTTGCCCTTGCGGCCCCTCTTCTTCCGTTGAGGCTTGCGAACTTTGAGAGCATTCACCTCCTGGCGAGAACTCCCCCCAAGTGGTTGCGCGGCAAAGTTCTTTTTCAGAACCTCGTCCTGCGCCTCTGCCACCTGGAGGACGTCAATCAACTCTGAATACCTCGTGTAGTTGCCCTGGCGGTAGTTCCGTGCGGACAGGACCGCGTCAGGGTGGAAAGTGGATAGGGTTTTCTCAATCTTCTGAGTGTCGGTAATCTGAGTACCACACATCTGAAGAGTCGTACAAATTCGGTGTAGAGCCGAATTGTACTCCCCAACCGTCTTGAAGTCCGCAAACCTCAGACGGATCCACTCTGCCTCTGCACGTGGCTTAACAGTGTACTTCAGCCGCTCAAACCGTTGCTTAAGAGCGGTCCAAAGGCCAGAAGCACTCCGTTCAGCCATATACTCGTCTTTCAGAGTAGGTGACAGGTGATGACGGAGAAAATGTAGAGCCCGCGCATTCTCAGTTTCAAACTTGGGATCGGTGGGGGCCAGCTGGGTCCCCTTACCGATCGCCCTCAAGAGGGTTCTGCCCTGGAGAAAAATCTCACAGTCCGAAGCCCATGACAGGTAGTTCATCCCCGTCTGGGCCAACTCAGCAAACTCCTTGTGGACAATTCCGGCCATCTGCAATTTATGCAAAAATCATGAGATTACAGCAGGTAATCTTTTGCACAAATGCGATCTTGATAAACTTATTCAATTAAAATGACGTTCCAATATTTAAAACATGTTGTTATATGACTTACTAAATGATTAAGAGTGCTAAACAATTAATCTACAACAGTAAAATCATATAATAATATCATGTTACAAAGGATAGCATGTTAAGCGCATCTCGTATGTCAAAACTAGCCCAAAAATTGAATTCCCGAGGCATTTTAAAACCCAAATACGTGTTTTCAGTGAAAACAGACAGTTCCAGAGGCTTCTACGCGAAATATTACAGCAGGAATAAAACTTGCGTAAAATCGGGAAACTACGGGGGCTAAATTGCAAAAATCCCGCGCTACAGCCGGCACCCCTTTTTTTTATGGAGGGATCCCCACAGCCGCGGCCCATCCGGCCCAGGAGCCAGCCAGGCCGGCCCAGCAGCCGGCGGCCTTTCCCGTAGCGACGCTAGGGTTTCCCCTAGCGCTCGCATCGGGGTGCGGCGGCGGCGCGCACGCGGGCGCGGCCGGGGCTGGCCAGGCGCGCGTGGCTCGCCGGAGCGGCGACCAGGGCCGGCCAGTGCAGACAGCGGCCACGGCGCGGCCGGCGCGACCAGGGGCCATGGCGCGGCGCGGCCGGCGCGGCCAGCGGCCACGGCTCGTGTCGGTGGCGGCGGCCACTGCTCGCGGCGGCGAGCGCGCCAGTAGGCCTGCGCGGGCACGGCGGCCCTCGAAGCAGGGCGTGGCGGCTGCGCGTGCAACGGGCACGCGAGCGCGGCGACGGCAGCCAGCAGGGCACGCGAGCGCGGCGTTAGCAGGACGTGGCGGCGGCAGCCAGCGGCGTGATGCCGGCGACTAGCGGGGTCGCTGTCGTCGCGTTCATCCGGAACTCCGACGGTGCATGGCACATCTGGTGCTTTTGCGGCGGTACCGCGACCATCTGGATCGCGATGCGTACCGACTCCCTATAGTGCAGTCAACAAGTTCCTCTTAGTCCAAGAACATCGACATTGGTCGGCGACGTATTCGTCAGCTCGGTTCTTGGGAGGAAAATCCACACCATAGGTAGATGAAATTTGAAAAATAAACTAATCGCAAAAACAAAATCACGGTAACGAGAGGAATCCATTTTTGCAAAAAGGGGATCGGATCTTATACCTCCGCGGGATCGACGAAAGCCTGCGTGATGCAGGCTTGACGCAGAGTTGATGGAGCGAAGCGTGCTGATAACGTGTTCCGCAACTTCGTCGGCGAGTCCGGTCCGAGGTTGCGGAGCGAGAGCGAGCGTCGTAGACGAAGTAGTCGAACACGCGAAAGTAAATAACACAAAGAGATATGGAGGAAACCAGCTTTATTAATCAATGATCAGATATTACAATGATAGCTCCTCGTTGCTTTATATAGGGACTCCAGGGTCAAGGGATAAGTACCCACTTAACGTAAAGTGGGGGAAACGGCTGCCGCCACCCGCTCGGTGGCCCCGGTTTCCCAACACGTACCATGTCCTCTGGTTCGGCAATTTTTTTTTCGATAAAAGGGCCACATGGCCTCCATTTTCATTAAGAAAACAGAAGTCTAGATACAACCACCACACCACTTTTTTTCATCAGACCTGATGCATCACCTCATCAACTGATAAGCAACCTACATCCTAGACATATAACCATATCTATAGGATGCCAAATCACCCACTACCGGAGAGAGAATAGACTTTTAAACATCTTTTACAATTTGCACACCAGCCAAAACAATAGGCAAAACATACTACAGAATCGCCCAATTTCAGGTAGACACAAAACCCAGTCTTAGAGCAGAAGGATTCCACCCATATGTTCTTCTGTAGACTTCATTTGCTACCCGAGATAGCCTCTTGGAAACCTCCCTAAGCATTTTTTGCACACCTTTTCTCTGTAGAATCATCCATGAATCCAACAAAGAACACAGGGTACATATTACATTGATAGGATTTGAAAGGAAAACACGTTGAAAACAGGATTTGTTCCTTGTTTTTTAAATTGTCCATATCAAAGCAGCACCAATAGAAACAATAGCCCTATCCTTTCCAAAATAGGATGGTATCCAGTTTTGACAAAGATCAAAGAAAGATAAAGGTAATTTCGGGTTACCGAGTGTACCGCATATCACATTCCATAAAAACCTAGCACAAGAGCACGAAAAGAATAGATGATCAATGCTCTCAGAAACGCCACAAAACTCACAGAAATTTGGTCCTTTCCACCCTCGTCTAGATAAGTTATCCTTGGTTAGGATCCTCCCTTTGATCACTAACCATATAAACGCTTTTACTTTTAGAGGTATTCTCAACCTCCAAAGAAGTTTAAAAGAAAAAGCAACAACTCTAGCTATAAGGTAATGATAAAGCGACTTAACCGAGAAAGATTCAGATTTAGTTAAAAGCCATTTAACTCTGTCAGGCTCCTCCGACAGAGTAACTTGACTACACATATCAAATAATTCATTCCATATTGTAAGAGTTTCTCCATAAAGACATCTCCTAAATCTAATACAATCAAAATCCTGGTTAAAGACTTTAGCAACAGTAACATGTTGACAGAAAGTTAAATTATACATGGTTCGGCAATTAGCAACCTCTCTGTTGTTAGTTGTACAGTTCATGGGTGCAACTTCACTTATCTGCAGTTAGCTCTACCAGTTCGTCAGTAAACTGAAGACTATAGATTGTACTAATGCATGACCGACAGAAGATTGCTCAAGTTATCAACGCTCCTTTCAGTTTCGATTTAACATAAGGTTCATTTTCAACAGTTCAAGTTTGGTTGCCCTGTTGGAGACGACGCTTTCTCGTGCCAAAAAAAGCACTTTTTGGTGTCCTAAATTTTACTCCGAGCCCTAAAACAGGGCAGCTATTGGAGATGCTATAAGAATAGGGGGCATCGCTCGCGCCCAAGCTCTTCCATTCCAGAATTGCGTGGCACCGGTGAAACCAAGAACAAGATTCATGCCCTATCAGGTACGACGTGCCACACAGAGCTAAGAGCTTGCGTTAACCCTGACGTGCAGTTGGAAGCCCAGCATCTCTTTTTGTCAAGTCAGTGTGATTACAATGCAACAACAGGGAGCAGCTGCAGGGTGCATCGCTCGCGCAAGCTTTTCGGAATCATGGGATGCCCTAAAATAGAGCAGCTGCAGGGTGCATCGCTCATGCCCAAGCTTTTCGGAATTACTTGCCGCATAAATGGATATGTCTAGTCTAGATTCTAGATGCATCCATTTCTCCCACAAGTAATACCGGACGAAGGGAGTATCAGGTACGACGTGCCATACAGAGCAAGAACTTGCGTTAATGCTGACGTGCAGTTGGAAGCCCATCATCTTTTCTTGTCAAGTCAGTGTGATTACAACGCAACAACAGGGAGCAGCAGCAGCTGGGAAGGCCTCTTCCTCCCTCGACACCCCGCCCATCCAACACTCACACTAGCTCAACCCACGGAACCCCCGCCACAGCCGGGCCGTTTTCCCCGGCGACGACGGCCATCGGCGCGTCATCTGGTACCGCCGGAGAAGGCGGTGCACAGGGTCCCGGACACTGTCTCAGTTCCAAAGCACATTCTTGCCCTGTGTGCAAAAGGGCATCGACACAACACGTTCCGTCCCTGCACCCCATCCCAAAATACGCTACTTCACACGAAGTTAAACTCCTACGTAACACCCTCCTAACTCCTCACTACCGCATCAGTATGACCACATATTACTCCTCAAGTCACCGACCGAGCAACTCTACTTTTTTACTTAGGGGCGAGCCAGCGAGCGAGCGGGCGGCTACTTCAGTGAGCGACACCGGACCCTTTTCAGCTCTGAGACCGGAGTGGAAGAACCTCCGGCATGCTTCCGGATGGCTCCGACGCAGAGAGGCCTTTTAGGACCAGAGCCGTAGCCGGCGTGCAGTCTCTTGTATTCGTTCAGCTTTATGAACTGATGGGTCATGGCCCACTGCTCGATTTGGTGTAGCGCCGACGCGTAGTCCTGGAAGCTGGGCAACTTCTCGACTCTGAAACAAACAGGGGAGGGCAGGCATAAAAACAGCAAATTTTGAATAGGTTGACGTATAGAGCATCATGTTCTATTGAAAATGCTAGAGGCAATCTTTCGAGCTGTAACTGAAGTATCATCATACCTTGACAAGGAGCCTTGTAGCCCGCCAAGCCTCGCATCGAAGGTTTCCAGAACCTCAGATAAGAGTTTACAGTCCTCCTCCTTTCCGGAGGTGCTTGTCTCGTTCGGTGGCCTGGCAAAAAATCACAAGATGAAGACTCTCAAAGTCATAGAAACCAGAAAGAAAGAAATTGCTGGTTATGAAAGGGTTATAGCGCTTCGACCGAACTCAGATTTTTTTTCCGCTAGATTTTTGCATAAGCCGCTCCTAAGGCACTAAAAATTAGGATGGTAGCTGGTATGTTAAACTGGGATAGCATTCAAAAGTAAAAGATGCTTACATGTTTTCACTTTGCATGAAGTTATTGGTGTCGCTGGCAAAAGGTTGAACTGGGTCAGATATATCACTGAGCATCAGTTTACAAATGTGGTACACAATGGCTTCACCGCAATCAGCAACTTTTGCTGCAAGAAGTCTCGCTGACAGAGCAGGAAGGAGACACTGAATCAAGCTGGTCGTTAAAGTAAGTCTTCTCCGAGCTCGAGAAACGAAGGTGCTATTTTCCGTCATTGCTTTTTCACCGTCAACCTGTTATGCACGATAAGTTTGTCAGTCAATATGAAATTGATGTGGCGACAACAGGCGTTTTCATGCAATATGTGAGGTATACAAGTATACAACCTTCTCAGTCAATGTGGAATCGGCCCAAGCCAACTCAGGTGTCCTGCATAGAAAGAACACAAAGCATGCATTAGCCTCTTGAACATGTATGCCAAAGCAAGTTAAACAGAAGAGCCCAAATACATGATTCCTGCAAAATAAATATGATTTTGTGAAGGACAATTTTCTAATTCCAAGCAATCACCTTCTACATTGCAGTCTCCCACCCTCGAACATGGCTTGTGCATGCGATGCTAAAACATCTGCTGTTGACCTTTTCCGCTTCTTAGACCGTGAACCCACCTCGTCATCAAACTTCATAACTGGCAAACCGCTTGGGTGTGAAGGTTTGCTTGCTGAGAGCAGGATACTTTCCTGAGGAAATCCAACGTGGCTATAATCAAGTTGTCCAACCTTCTTAAGCTCTGTTCTTCCAACAAATGCCGAGTCGGGGTCCTTGGACAAGCTCAGAGCAGGCAGCTGAACACGAACAGTCTGCGTCATGGGAAGCTGCATATCTGAATCATGTTTGCCAACTTCCTTAAGCTCTGTACCTCCAGTAAATGATGATTTCGGGTCCTCGGACAAGCTCACAGCAGGCAGCGGAACATGAATAGCCGGTGTTATGGGAGGCTGCATATCTGAATCGTGTTTGTCAACTTCCTTAAGCTCGGTTCCTCCAATAGATGACGATTTCGTGTCCTCGGGTAAGCTCACGGTAGGCAGCGGAACATGACTAGCATGTGCCATGGGAAGCGGTATATCTGAATCATGTTTGTCAACTTCTTTAAGCTCTGTTCCTCTGATAAATGATGATTTCGGATCCTCGGATAAGTTCATAGCAGGCAGCTGAACACGAACAGTCTGTGTCATGGGAAGCTGAATATCTGAATCATGTTTGCCAACTTCCTTAAGCACTGTACCTCCAATAAAGGATGAGGTCGGGTCCTTGGACAAGCTCACAGCAGGCAACGGAACATGACTAGCCTGCGTCATGGGAGGCTGCATATCTGAATCATGTTTGTCGACTTCCTTAAGCTCTGTTCCTCCAACAAATGACGACTCAGAGTCCTTGGACAAGCTCGGAGCATGCAGCTGAACACGAACAGTCTGCGTCATGTGAAGCTGCATATCTGAATCATGTTTGCCAACTTCCTTAAGGTCTGTACCTCCAGAAAATGATGATTTTGGGTCCTCGGACAAGCTCACAGCAGGCAGTGGAACATGACTAGCCAGTGTTATGGGAGGCTGCATATCTGAATCATGTTTGTCAACTTCCTTAAGTTCTGTTCCTCCAATAAATGATGATTTCGTGTCCTCGGGTAAGCTCATGGTAGGCAGGGGAACATCACTAGCCTGTGCCACGGGAAGCGGTATATCTGAATCATGTTTGCCAACTTCCTTAAGCTCTGTTCCTTTGATAAATGATGATTTCGGATCCTCGGATAAGTTCATAGCAGGCAGCTGAACACAAACAGTCTGTGTCATGGGAAGCTGAATATCTGAATCATGTTTGCCGACTTCCTTAAGTTCTGTACCTCCAATAAAGGATGAGTTCGGGTCCTCGGACAAGCTCACAGCAGGCAGCGGAACATGACTAGCCTGCGTCATGGGAGGCTGCATATCTGAATCATGTTTGTCGACTTCCTTAAGCTCTGTACCTCCAACAAACGACGACTCGGAGTCCTTGGACAAGCTCGGAGTAGGCAGCTGAACATGAACAGTCTGCGTCATGGGAAGCTGCATATCTGAATCATGTTTGCCAACTTCCTTAAGCTCTGTACCTCCAGTAAATGATGATTCTGGATCCATGGACATGCTCACAGCAGGCAGCAGAACATGACTAGCCGGTGTCATGGGATGCTGCATATCTGAATCATGTCTGTCAACTTCCTTAAGCTCTGTTCCTCCAATAAATGACGATTTCGTGTCCTCAGGTAAGCTCATGGTAGGCAGCGGAACATGACTAGCCTGTGCCATGGGAAGCGGCGTATCTGAATCATGTTTGTCAACTTCCTTAAGCTCTGCTCCTGCGATAAATGATGATTTCGTGTCCTCAGATAAGCTCACAGCAGGCAGCGGAACATGACTAGCCCGTGTCATGGGAAGCGGCATATCTGAATCATGTTTACGAACTTCCTTAAGCTCTGTGCCTCCAATAAAGGATGAGTTCAGTTCCTCGGACAAGCTCACAGCAGGCAGCGGAACATGACTAGCCTGTATCCTGGGAAGCTGCATGTCTGAATCATGTTTGTCAACTTCCTTAAGCTCTGTTCCTCCAATAAATGATGATTTTGGATCCTCGGATAAGCTCGTAGCAGGCAGCGGAACATGACTAGCATGTGTCATGGGAAGCTGCATATATGAATCATGTTTGTCAACTTTTTTAAGCTTTGTTCCTCCAACAAATGACGAGGTCGGGTACTCGGACAAGTTCATAGCAGGCAGCTGAACATGACTAGTCTGTGTCAAGGGAAGCTCCGTATCTGAATGATTTTGGTCAACCTTCTGAACCTCTGCTCCAATAAATGATGAGTTGGGGTCCTTGGACAAGCACGGAGCAGGCAGCTGAACAGTAGTCTGTGTCAAAGGCATCTGCATACCTGTATCATGTAGGTCAACCTTGTTAAGCTCTGTTCCAGTAAATAATGAGTTGGGGCCCTTGGACAAGCTCGGAGCAGGCAGCGGAACAGTAGTAGTCTGTGTCATGGGCGGCTGTACATCTGAATATCCAGTATCAGTTGAAGAGTGTACCATCGTACCAGGATGTGCCGCCCATACACCTTGGGTTGCCAGTGCTTCGTCGCGGTATAGGTGGCTCCTTTGACCATCCACGCCTGTCACAAACTCTTGATAAGGGTTAGCAAAATTGTCAATCAATTCCAAATTAGTATCACTAGATACACTCTGTTGCTGCTGCTGCGTTGAAGTATGGCCAAAAGATAACAGGAGATCGCCATTTGTCCCCAGGCTATTCATTGAATTGGACTCACTAACATCATTTTGACAATCCCCTAAAGGAAAAATAGTACCTGGCATGGTTTCCCATTGAGAAGCTGAAGAATAAGATAAACCACATGACTGGGAAGTAGATTGATATTGTTGAGTCCAAGAAGATCCATCAGAGACAGTTGACTCAGTCGCCCCAGCTTGTGTAATATATGGGACAGTATTAGTGATGAATGTAGCAGAAATGCTTTCCGCTAATTTAGCCTTTTTTTCAAGGTCAACAATATTTTCACTGCATTTCATCACATTTAATTATATTAAAATTTCAGAAATGCAAAATAACAAATTTGGCTATGGTGCCAAAAATATATATTTCACTCATAGAGTATTAGTTCTGGTGCTCCTAGCAGAGTAAGCTAAATCAATCAAAATGCCATTAGCTAAGAAAGCATACTGAAAATATATCTTACATTTTTTTGTTACCACTATTACTATAGGTGTTTCCAGGCATCATTTTGCTGTTTCAGCAACAGCAGAAAGAAGCATTGGCATTAATAATGGAGCATCAACAACTAAACTAATAATTGCACCTTTATGTAGCAAGAGTTTCAAGATTTATATTCAATAGAATAACTACAATTCTGTGCGAGAGAGCTTGCAGGTTTCTAGTTTGAACTTAAAAGGAGAGGGGGAAATCAAGACTTCAGTCACATAGTCACAGCAATGATAAGATGAGATTGCAAAATTTCCGTTTACCCTTTCTGTAACATTTCATATGTCTGTGCAAAGGTATCACTTGATGCTCCAAATGAATTTAGGAGTGAATCAATTTCCATTTGCTCTTCACAATCATAAAGGTTCATTTCACTATCTACAGATCCATCTGCACCATTAACAAATGAACTGAACTGTCTGTCCTGGCTTATTGTCAAATCAAAAGATTCGTCGTGGCCAGGATATCCCCCCTGTTCAGCAGAATGCATTTCACCTCGATGTTCACAAACATGGCTTGTGGTTGCTTCTTTCTGTTCATTCACTTTGAGCTCAAAAGATGATATGTCTTGATCATTATCATACAGGAGATCAGCAGAGTTATGTAAGTTATACATAGCGCTGGTATTTGTGACCGTGGTTTCAGCCTCTCCAGGGAAGGGTAAAAAGTTTGAGGTGAAAGACGGACTTGCTAAACAGCCATTGTCCCAAACAATTTGATGCTGCATGGTATTCCCACCTGAAAGTTCTGTGTTATTGAAAGTCAAGTCACTGCACTCTTCATTAGCCGCCTCCAAAGCCTGTTGCATTTGCATAAGAGCAGCCCAGGTCCCATCCTGCGTGTCTGCAATGCAGTCATCGCTTTGCATAGGGCTGCTATATGGATAACACGCAATTCCTGTGCTGCAGCTACTCCCAAATGAGATAGCTCTGTCGTCATAACCTTCCGTGTCATGAGAAGTTATTTCTTCTACATGATCAAGGCAGGAGGATGCATTAGAAGGTCTACTGCGATGTGCGGTATTTATGCCAATATTTTGCACCTGGTTTCCATCCGGTGCTAGAGGCTGAAGTGGTCTGAAAAAGTGGTCAAATTGTTGATATTCCCTGAGTGCAGCAGAAGCATTATTCAGAACAAAATCTGGAACGCTTGGTACAAATCCTTTATCTTGAAAGCCTTGCGTTGAAACTGGATAACTGTACTGGCAAGCCCGGTTAAAATATTCCTGATTAGCATCTTGTGGAAAACCAAATGTGCTTCGGTCGACTGACAAATCTTTTGCACCAGATCCATCTACTTTTGCCAACGTTTTGGCACAGTTGCCAGACTGGAACTGCATTTTGACTGGTTGACTGGGTGACCACTGGTTTCCTGTCAAGGGAGAGTACCTACAGTCGAAAAATTAAGCATGAGAGAAATATTAGTCGAGGTCAAATGAGGGTGCATAACAGAACACTATCTATTTCCTCCTTAAAAGAGCATGTAACTCTGCTTTCTTCCCTTGAAATTATTCACATTTCAGTAACTTGGTCGATTTGCAGACATGCAAATCAGCAAGAGGGCACATCTCAAAACCACATGCATTACACGACACTTGAATCTTCATCACAAAAATCATACAAACTAAATTAAATCAGAGCATTAGATCATTAACATTTCAGCAACTTGGTCGATTTGCCGACATGCAAATCGGCACGAGGGCGCATCTCAAAACCACATGCATTACAGGACACTCGAATCTTCATCACAAAAATCATACAAACTAAATTAAATCAGAGCATTCGAACAGATTAGTAGGCTATAATTCAGTATCTTAATAAAAACAAACTTGCACTCCTACACTGACGGACTGACCATGACCCCTCCTCAATTACCTATCACCACCACCAAGAACCTTCCACGCATGTGGCCAGCAAGCCAGTAAAACCAAACGCACGCCACAGCCGAATACCATCCAGAAACCACAACAGTAAGGCAGCACTCCTACCCAAAATCAGGAACCGAGCTTAACACCACCACCACACCTAATTAACTAACTAAAACCCTAAGGTACTGTTTGAGCACGCCACAAAATACGCACGCATAGAGCGCGCCCCCAGCACCGCTCGACTAGCCCGACATTGCGGAGCCGAGCCGAGCCTAACCGCTTACCCGGAGAGCCGAACCCAGGCGGCCACGCAACGCAAACAAGAAGGTTTAGCGAGGAGCCGCAGGGCTTACCGAGGAATGGCGACGCGCGGCAGGCGGCGGCCGAGGGCGCGGTGCGGCGGCGCGAGGGTGGAGCTCCTCCGCGCGACCTCCCCGCGGCCGGCCGAGATCCCCGGCTAGGGTTTTGGAGGGACGGCGCTGGTGGGTGGAGAGTGAAGTGGGGGAGAGGGAGGCGCAGCAGGGTGTCGTCAGAGCGGCGACAGGAAAGGGGAGCGGAGGCGGAGTGAAGTGGTGGGGGCGTGGTCGGGAAGACTCGCGCTTTGACTTTTCAACCCGCGTCGGACGAAAAGCGGCGGCGTGGGGGCCAGGCCGTGGGCCGTGCCGGGCCGGGCGCCCGGGCCCAAACTTTTTTTAGCCATTCAGGTGTACTGTACTGTCTTCTCTCTCGGTTTCCTGTCCTTGGTTCAGATCGTCTTTTCAGATCAGGAAAAAAAAGGAGAGATGAAGGAGGCGACGGCGTCGGGGGGCGGCGCGACGGCGACGGCGAACGACCCGAGGCAGCCGGCGACGGCGAGGCCGTACGCGCCGCCCAAGCTGTCGTCGCAGGACCTGCCCGTCGACTACGCGGGCTTCCTCGCCGTCGTCTTCGGCGTCGTCGGCGTCATGCTCCACGTACGTACTCCAAGCAAGCAAACGATCCCCACCACGCCTCCACTCTCGCGCCTCCTGTCTGTCCCCGCTCCCATCGTCTCGCCGCACCGCATCGATCTAGGTTTATCGGTAGGGAGTGGCAGCTGGGTGGGTAATTGGATCTGGGCGAGCTAGTGTCTTAGTAGTAGACAGATCTGTAGGCTCCTTCGTAGTTGGCCGAGATGTCGCGTTCGTCTTAGTAAATCCGATGCTGCTAGAACACTGTCTGATTTTGATTCGTGTTGGTCCCGTTGTGAGGTTGACTTTGCTGTGTGGTTTTGCAGTACAAGGTGTGCTCGTGGATCGCCATCATCTTCTGCGCGCAGTCGCTGGCGAACATGAAGAACTTCGAGAATGACCTCAAGCAGCTCTCCATGGCTTTCATGTGAGTTTCCTTCACATTTGTGTGGTTTATTTATTTGTTAATCTAGGATTTCAGCTAGCATACAGTTAAAATCTAGATAATCGAGCAGCAGCATATACCTACCTTTGCACTGGGTGGGTCACTTGACATCGTGTACTTGTATATTTACTGGGGATTCTCAATTGCCGTTTAGTTTTTTCTTGCAACTTGTGGTGGAATTGTGCAATTAAACAGCGTCGTAGTTTTCCCCCTTTTGGCCGTTTGCTACCAGAGCTACTTAATATTGGATTAATGATTTATGAGTTGCAACGTTGAGACAGAATAGGATTTGTGGCTTTACTCTGTAAGTCTTGATGGAAGCAAGTCAGAACGCTATTTTAGGCCTTTTGTTATGTTATTGTTAATGTTATAGAAATGCGTCTTCACATTGATCTTAAGATCACCCTGAACTTTGGTCCTTGCTGTTTTTAAGAATATTAACTTCCAATTTCTGACATGTGTGGCAGAGTTCCTAGCAAAATGCTGTCATACCGCATAGATGTTCTAACTAGACATGTCAATCCTGGGAGCTAAAAACAGTGTGTGGCTGTGGGCTAAAATATCAATCGATTATTATAGACAGCTTGTTCATTCTCTTCTAAATTCTACCGGTTGTCCAAGTACAAGAAGGAACTAATAAACTGTCACCTGATAAAGGACATTATGTGCCTTATATGGGAAGCCTTTTATTTATTCTTACAGAGTTACAATAAATTAAAGAAGTGTTTCTGTGTTGGCTTTTGCTCATCTTGTTTGGTTCTGGTGCTGGATCCTATTGATCATGTTTTGACAGTCCTTTGAACTGTCAGTGTAGGACCATGTACTACCTCCGTCCGTGTTTATTAGCCCCCCTTGTATTTTGGGTCAAACTTTGACCTTTGATTTAACTAACAAAAAATAAGTTATATACCATAAAAATATTATCATTGGAAACCTCTTTCGAATATGAATCCAACAATATAAGTTTTGTGGCATATAACTTAAATTTTGATGGTCAAATCTACGGTCAAAATTGGGCACAAAATATGAAGGGTACCAATAAACCCGGACGGAGGTAGTACAATGGAAGGTGCTTAGAGAGTTGCTTGTAAAAATAAACCGTTTTTCTTAAGCACCAGTGCTTGTTTCTATACTAGAGGTGCCTAATTAAGCATCTGTGATATACAAATAAGCAACGGTGCTTAAGGACAAACCGGTTTGTTTTCACAAGAACCTCTCGAAGCACTTTGCATTGAACATGGCCTAAAAAGTTCTGTAAGGATGTTTACTTTCTCATGGGCTAGCAGTTGTGGCCTAGACTTCAAGATCTAGCTTTTGTTTTGTTTGGCATGCACATGAATGCCGCCTTGCTGCTCTGTCATCTACTCCCTCCGTCCCAAAATTCTTGTCTTAGATTTGTCTAAATACGGATGTATCAAGTCACGTTTTAGCACTAGATACATCTGTATCTAGACAAATGTAAGACAAGAATTTTGGGACGGAGGGAGTATATTATAGTGGAATCCGGATGGAAGCTTGTTTGGGAAAAGAAACTAAACAAGTGTTAGGCAGAAGGCAAATGACATTGTGTGCTGTAGTTGTGTATTTATCAGAGCAAATTTTAGGGATGGTTTGTCTTTGCATTGTTAAGGAACAGTTATCAGCAACCTGTTCGTTCAAGCATCGATCGCATTCCCAAGCAGAATTGTATGTCTATGGTGAAACAGCAGGCTACTTGTTACAGTAAAAGGGATTGTCATGAGTAGATATTAGCTGGTTGTTAGTGTTCCATTATTGTCAGTGGAGTTGACTTATCATGGATATTAGTGAAGGTCAGTTTGGCAATGTGGTGCAAAGTAAATAAGAAGTGGAGAGCACACACTAATAATTTTGACTGATGGAAATGATTTGCTCAGTAAAGTGATATTAAAGTTGAATGCCCTTTCATGTTCTCACCATTTTGCATTTGTGGATTGGTTATCATTGTTCGTGAAACTTAGTGTAAAGGCTGCTTCCCTCTGAACCAAGTGGAAATGTAATTCCATGTGCCAATAGGATATTTAGGATAGCAGGAACTGTGTTCAAGGTACTTCATATATCCACTTATCATTTGGGGTTTGGATGTTTGCTCTTTATCACCACCCAAGTATCTACTCTTATCTATCTGTTTGTTTACTTGGTAGAGTTGAGAGATAAAGGATAAAGATGGGTTTTAGCATGAAAACATCATCTACTAACTGAACAACATGTCTCAAGCCACTATTATGAATAGAGATAGGAAGGGGGCCTACATAGGAAAACAATCTCCATCTGCCCATCCCCAAAGAAATTTTGATGCGTAGTTTCAGTGGGTAGTATTTTCACTTTCCATAGCCAGTTGTGCTTTACCAAAACAATTATCCACATCCCCTAGAAAAAACATATCCACATACCATGCTTTGTCTACAGTTTCCGATATCTTGTTTTACTAGTGCTATAGTATTTGGCCCTTGATTTCCTGATGTAAGTTCATAAAAAGAAATAGTAGCTTATTTATTCAACTGAAATTTGCAATATTGCCAGGTTTGCTGTCATGGGTTTGGTGACGAACTATTTCGGGCCTCGCCCAGGCGGCACAAAACGCTAATCTGCACACCATGCGCCATATGAAGTTTCCTGTTAAATTTTTGGTGCCTCGAAGCTACTGGCATGGTGGCGCCCACCCACACTTCCGAATCATTGAGTCGGGCACGCGTCAAATGTACCACCTCATTTGTAGGGACCAAGACATGTATCATGATGCTCAGTAATCTATTTGCACGGTACTTGTTCTTCCAGTTTTATTATAAAGATAGTTGAAGGGTCTTTGCCTACATCACCACATTGATCAATCTCCTGTGAGCTTCTGGTTTTGTATTGTTTCATTTATCGGAGCAGCAATCACTTTTCCTCTCATGCATGATCAAGATCAAATATTGTTGATGTGGCCCTTGCTTTGTCTTCTTGTGTGGGCATGCAGTCGCCGCTCAGAAGAAACCTCTACTTATTCATTCAAAGAAAGGGAGCCTAACTTTACAAAATGAAATTGGAGCAAAGATGCCTCTCGGTTCTCAAACTTGTCGGCCAATCAAGTGCAGCCGTGTGAAGTGTCTAAACTACCCCTTCTTTGTGCCGTCGCCATGTGCACCACACTGGAACGCAGATCGTATCAGAAGAAATCAACTATACAAAGCATAAACCACGGGACCAGAACTCCCCCAAGACAAGAACTGTTTGGCCAAGCACTTCCTGCCTCCGTGTCTCACGGGGAGACGGTACTACTACGTGGGACGGTGAGGTTGCCATGGGTGGACGGTGGGACGCTACTTGCTGCCTCCTTGCTTCACCAATGGATCGCCCAGTGGCCGGTGTATTATGATAGTAACCTCTACGTATTTCTGAATATATAAGGCGTTTTTGCGGTCATACACGAACAAATAACAAAGGGATCCTAGCTACTGCTCCATCCGTTTTAAAATAGATGACCCAACTTTGTACTAACTTTATATCAAAATTAATACAAAGTTGGGTCACTTATTTTAAAACAAAGGGAGTACAAGACGAAGTCGAAGTGCTGTTATCGGCAAGGTTTACAATGCGTGTAAAATGATCGCAGTTCGTCAACGCTGGCATTGAGGGTGGAGTGGGTAAGATTGAGCTCTAACCGTGACCAGATAATTCAGATAGGTATGAAAAATGGTGTACTCTACTAGTAAGTAACTCTTGGCATAGCCGCCACCCTCATCATCAGCTCTGACTTTTTTTCCACAAGGCGCCAAACCCTACTTGCATCGATGAGTGCACCAGTGAATAGTGATAGCTTTTGTAGTATTGTACTACTAGTATTATTTAGCTTCTAGCTGGTCAAGAGCAACTCTGCCCGATCCCCTATCCAGCTGTGGAGGAGTGAAAATTTGGTTTTGCTCTAACCGACACCTGACCGATCCTAAAACTTAAAGAGGAGCAAGTTTTTTATTCCGTCTCCTATCCGACACCTAAATATACACAGTCACGACCGCACGAAGTAAAGTTCTACCTCTCTCACTCCTCCTCGCCCCCTTCCCCATCACCTCTTCACCGGCGCACCTCCTGGCAACCGCTCGTCGGCCCCGCCGCTACCTCATCGCCTCCCTTGGCCCTCGCCGCCCTTCTGCCCGACTCTGAGTCCGTTTGTCGGCCGTTGCAGTCACCGGAATCAAGGTGAAACGCCGCCGCCGTTGTTGTCAAGGTGAAACGCCGCCGCCGTCGCCATAACCACTCATCGCCATAACCGATTCGTCGGATTGCTCTTTTCTACATTTGGATCATTCAGCGTGTTTAAATTTGAATAATTCGGTTTGTAAGCTATATTCGTGATTTGCTTGAACATTCATATTTATGTTTAGTTTCTATATGTGTGTTAATATGTAGTTGCAATGTAAACTAGAATTGCATAGGTTAGAAAAAAAATTATACTCTGCTATATTTAAGGGATCAGTTAGGTCCGAGTCCGACTGAAACTTAGTAGAGTAAATATACCCCACTAAAGTTTACTCCGTCATTTACTCCTCTATTTTATAAGGGATCGGCTCCAACATAGTCTTTGGCATGCTGAACCGCACAAGGCTGTATATATGGAGGAAGAGAGGGGGAATTTCGTGGCCCTTGGAGGAGGGGTCCGAAACCAACCATAAATCTGTTTTCTCCACACATACGGACTCTAAAAACAGCCACGACTCCAAAATAACTTCAATAAAGTTGACGTCGTTTACTGGTAGTGTAGTACTCCCTCTGTCCCATAATATAAGAACGATTTTTATACTACGTAGTGTAAAAGCCGTTCTTATATTATGGGACGGAGGGAATATATTATAGCCAGGTCGTGTTGCCAATTAGCCACGAGCTTAAGTCTTTGCTTCCTTGGCGTGTAGTATTTTGGAGTTGCAATCGCTGTCTTTTCAAGATGGTGCTTCCTTGGCGTGTGAGTATTTTGGAGTTGCAATCACTTTCATTATCTCACTTGTACGTGTATGCAGCCACAACCGATCGCCGGTTGGTTCAAAGAAAATCTTGCCCGATTTGGAGCTGCGCATATGATATTTCTCCCCCCAATGGCGTGGGGGCAGACAGCCGGAGGCACCAGAATCAAAGGTGAGATGACGAGAACCCGTCGTGATGGCACTGGGTATTTTCTTGGACCCTTGACATGATGGCGGCGCTTGGTTGGCTGGCTGGTCGCTCCCTTGTCGCTCTCGGCGTTTTCAACGCCTGCCCGCGTGCGCATGCGTCGCAGATCCACCATGCTCCCCATGACATGGGCTTGTTTTGCTAGCGTATGCGTTTCTTGTACAGAGCTCACCTCACCTCACACGGTTCTCTTGCCGTACTATCAGTTTGGTTTTTGGCTAGGAAATATGGCCGGTCAGGTTGATCTCTATCGAATTCTGAATACCCGTCATTACTCGAGTGCAACACTACGCCGAGTGTTTGGCTCTCTGCCGAGTGCCAAACCACGGGCATTCGGCAAACAGATATATGTCGAGAGTAGAACTCGGCAACGCGACAATGAGATGTTGTTGCCGAGTTGAAAACGCAAAGCACACGGCAAAGGAAGCGCACTTGGCAAACACAATAGATGTTGGGAGCCTCACACGGCAAAGAGATGCCATGTGGTATGTCCTAAGCCAGGGCGCTCAGCATACCACCTGCTACTGAAACATTTTGACCTGACAGATGGGCCATAGAACCCACCTGTCACTGAAACAGTTGCAAATTATTCGACTTTTTAAATAACATAAATCTAGAAACGTTGTCTTTGCCAAGAGCTAAGCCGGGGCGCTCGGCATCACACCTGCCACTGAAACACTTTGACCTCATAGGTGGGTCCTATGAGCCCACCTGTCACTAAAACATTTGCAAATATATATATATATATATATGACAACACTATTCTAATCCCAGGATTAGAATAACTATTTGGATCACAGCCAGGCCCTATATATAGGAGCGACGAACTGTTTCCAAACTCCCGAAAACCCCACCAGACCGATTACAGAAAAAAACACCCCACCCCACCCGCTTGCCCCGATCCCCACCCTGGCATCCCTCGATCCCCTTCCCCGAGCGCCGCCACCCTCCTGGATCTCGCCGTCCCGCGCGCCTTCTCCCGCCGGCTGACCTACCCAAGGCGCCCCCACCAACTCCCGACGAGAGCCTCCGCATCCCGCGAGCCCCCTGTCGGCGAGCGTCTCCCTCCTCGTCGCCGGTGTCGTGCCCCCCGCCGGCTACACGGGCGCAGAGGCTCGCCGCGTGGCCCCCCTCCGCCGCCTCAAGGACCGGGTTACAGGCCCCGGTCTCCGGCCAAGCTGTCGTCCAGGGGTCAGACGCCTTGGGAGGTCACGCCGTATCCCGCCTGCATGCGTCCCTCGCCGACGCATCTCCAACTCACCATGGACGGCTTCCTCGCCGGGCTCGATCTTCTTCTCCAGCCTCCGTTATACGAGCCTACCTTTCCTCCGGCCGCAACAACACTCAAGCCGTTTGCCGCTGCTACCTCCGGCCGTTCAACTATGTAGCCCCAAGACGTCCACCGCCTCAGCCGCCCGGTTCCCACTGCTGCATTTGTCCATAATTTTGCACCCAGTTTATTCTTAGAGATGCTAAGTGATGCTTGCCGTTCTATGCTACTGCGAACATGGTGCAGCATGGCTCGTCGATGTCGTTCAAGAAATTTGCGTCTCCACTTGGGCTCCCCTGACCCGGTGCCTCTTGTGTTCTCTGACGGTCGCGTCGGTCGACTGGTCGAGGGTGTCAAACTGTCAATCGCCAGTGGAGTTTATCGTGGGACCAGACCACCGATCGATCGAGCATGCAGCATTCCGCCTGGCCGTGCGCTGCCAGAGGCGAAGCGCAACATGTTGTGCGACATCCTGTCGGGCTTGTCTCCGGGTCTTCCGAGAGATCGATGGATCAGATGAAGATTTCCTACGAGCTAGAGATCAAGCTCTCATGGAAGAAATGGCCATAGCAGAACCGTGACCGGCATTGTTCGAGACATTGCCATCGCATGCGCACTCTTTTTGCTTTGCTTTTTAGTAGGTCTTTGTTTGCATGCGCGCGCTTTTCGGAAGTTAGGCCGCAGGTACTAGTGCTGCAGTGCACAGTTTGCTCACCGGCAAGCTTGGGGGTCTAAGAGGTGACCTGACATTGCCTCCAACTATCATTTAAGTTTTATTTGGTTCGGTCATCCATCCCACGCACGGAACGATGGACTACAGTCTGGAGGAGCTGGGAAGCAACAGAGCAATCAATGATCCAAATCGTCATTGGCAATAATTTAAGCAGTGGAGTTTATCTTAATATCAGTTAGTTTGTTTATCTAATATCAACCTCGCCTGAGATGTTCTCTCCGGTCTTGTGCAACAACGTTGGTTGTCCCACTGGAGCGAATAAAGGACCGCACGAATCTCCCTTCCACCCCCTCTCTACTTACTTCATTGTTTCTAAAATTTGGTCTTGCAGTCCAATTTGACTCCAGGTTGAAGTTTGATGCATATTATACGTGATTGTTGTACATTATATCCAACTACGAATGCATAAAACTTCTTATTTGATTGCACATGATTGTGCAGTCCAAGGTTGACTCCAGGTTGAAGATTGTAGTAATTCAAAAAAAAATTGTATAGTCTCGTGCTATGAAATTACAACATAGAGCAGTGGAGCCTCCAAAAAAACGAGCAAGTGCAGATAAAAAATGGATACGTTCCTAAGGTGTCGGTGGTTATGCCAAAAATGGAAATAAATTATTTTAGTGTTTCCTTTTACCTCGAACCAATTAACTTTTGTAATTTCATAAACATGCATGTCGTGCAAAACCATTGCATTAGAACGTATGAAGCCAAAAGGGAAATTAAGAGATCTATGTGGTGCCATGTTAGCAAGAAAACACCATTGAAAAAAGAAGCTCATGTACATTTTTTATGTAAGCTCATATACATTCAGGGAGACATTTGACATAGAAAAGTTATTACATACAAAAAAGGTGTGTATAGTGAAAAATATCGAGAAGTTCAAGGTTAACCATTTAGAAAAAATTCAAAAAATGTGCAAATTGGCTCTGTTTTTTTTTACTAATATCGCATAAGTTCAAATACACCGACAACCGAAGTTGGGAGTTATACTCACAACACACCTTACAAAACCTAGAAGCGGAGCGGTTCAATATTTACTAAAACCTCAAATTTCTTCAATCACTAAAGACAATCAAGAAGATCATCGGAAGTTCAAACAGAAATAATAGAGCAGTTCAAAACTAAGACACTTAGAAGCGGATGTTTCACCATTTCTAAAATAATAAACAAGAAGTTTAAATTTTAAAAATAGAGAAGTTCAAAAATCATAAAAAGGACTTTCATTGTTTCTAAAATTAAAAGAAAACTCTAGAAATTGAAATTGAAATAATGGACAATTCAATATTTATTACAAAACTAGGATATTATCTTTACTGAAAGAAATAAATCAAGAAGTCCAAGTTACAAAAATAGAGAAGTTTCATATTTATGACAAAAGTCATATTTTCCTTGTTACTGAAAAATAAAATGAGGAAGTTCAAATTAAAAAAAAAGTTCGATGGATATACAAAAACTCAAATTCTTTCCGTTTCTTGGAAAAATAAAAGTATAAAGTTTATTTTTTAAAAAAATTGGTGCTTATTTAAAAACATATTTTTTCTAAGAATAAGACTAGGAAGTTCAAATTAAAATAAAAGAGAAGTCCAAAGATTATGAAAAACTCAGATTTTTCACATTAATAAAGTATAAAATGAAGAAGTTCAAATTAAAAAAGGAACAACTAAAAATGTTTAAAAATAGATTTTCCCCATTTCTAAAAAAACTAGAAGTTCAAACAAAAATAACGAAGTGGTTCGATGTTTATTTAGAAACTAACATTTTACCATTATTAAAATACTCAAATATCCCTTAGTATTGAAGAATCAACCATGTTTAAATTGAAAAAAAGATTAAGAAATAAAACTAGGAAGTCCATATTAAAAAGATGGAGAAGTTCGATAATTGTAGAAAACTCATATTTTCCTCGTTATTAAAGAATGGAAATACGAAGTTCAAAAATAAAATAATAAGAAGTTCAACTTTTAAAAATGGAGCGCTTCAAAATTCACAAAAAAGGATTAAAGAATTCAGATTAATATTTATAAAAAACTTAGATATTTTCACGTAACCGAGAGAAGTTCAGGTTGATAAACTACCAGAAGTTCACGTTCTACACGGTGTGCATTTTGTATTAAAAAGAATAAAAATGCAAAGGTTAAATTTGTTGTCGTTATAAGTTCAAGTACTCCGTCGGAGAAAGTTAAAAAAAATATTGTGAGAGAGGTTTGTACAACAAGAATATCATTTGTGTAACACTGACGAATGGATAAGAAAATTACAAATGAAAATACGTCACAGAAGTTCAACATAAAAACAACATGAAGTTCAACTACTACGCTGAATGAATTTCAGATGAAAAACTTTTAAAATCATCACGAATATGAAAAAACGATCAACACGGGAAAGTTATGTGCTTACAGCAGCTTTCCACTGGTATATCACTTGCTCAATTGCGGTGAGTGGATAGAGAGTTACGAGCAGTGTATGGAGACCTACGAGCAAAAAAAGCACGTGAAAAAGCAGAGTGAAGTTCAGGTACACGCGACGAGAAGTTCAGGTTCTTCACGTGGTGCATTTTCGAAGAATCTGTTTCGCGATAAAGGCAGAACACATGATTCCGCCATTTTCGAAATTACTTGAAAACGGCTAGGAATCACAGAAAACCATCAACATGAAAAAGTTTCGCATTTTCCGTAGCTTTTCAGCGGTATATTATTTGCCCCATTCCGATAAAGTTTGTAGAAATTACGGCGAAAATACGTTTTCCGTCATTTTCAAAACTGAGTTAAAACCGTAAAGAATTGGGAGAAACAATACATACCAAAAAGTTTCGCATTTGTTCAAGCTTTCCAACGCCATATCATTTGTTGCATTCAGACGCACGGTTAAAAAATTAGCTCGAAAATACGAACTCGGTAGGACTTTCACCATTTTCTAAATTACTCTTAAACCATTCAAAATTAGAAAAAAAACTTTCAAGATGAAAAAGTAGTGCATTTTCATAAGCTTTCCAACGCTGTATCATATACCTCCATTGGATTAGCCGTTTAGAAATGACATCGAAAAAACAAACTCAGCTGTTCGGTTTACGAAATTTTACGTTTTTTCAAATTACTCTTTAACCATAGGGAATTAGAGAAAAACTTCCAACACGTGGAAGGAGCGGTTTTTTGCAGCAGTTTTCCAACGCCATATTATATGCCTCATTCCGATAAACGATTTAGAAATGCGATCGAAAATATGATTCACGTTTTTTGTTCGAAGAAAAAACGGTTTTCAAAACTGCTCTTAAACCGCTTATATTTTGCCAAAAATTTAAATTGGGTCATGATATTGAGGTCCATAGCTTTCCAACGATATATCGCAAGCCCTATTTTGGCAATGTTAGCGGAAGTTCAACCTAGTTCACAGAGAAGTTCAACGTACTACTAGCAGGGCAGGTCAGGCTGTGATCAGAATATTATTCTGATCCCGTGATCAGAATAGTGTTTATATATATATATATATATGTATGTATATATATATATATATATATAATACGAGTCCAGAAACGTTGTCTTTTTTTGCGGGATCAGAAACGTTGTCGTTGCCGAGAGCTAAGACACGGCGCTCAGAGCATCTCCAACAGGCGCGCTAAACAGGTGCCTCGCCGTAAATATACCCACTTTAGCACGCGCAACCCAGCGGATGGCTCCAGCGGGCGCGCAATAACCGCGCGCGCGGTATAACCAGTTGGGCGCGCGACAGGAAGCGATACCTTGCGCGGTGTATTTGCGGCGCCCGCTTCCGCGCGCGGCACACTCGATGCTTGCGCTGCGCTCTTCTGCTCCCCCTCCAAAGCCCCACCCGCGCCGGCGCCGGCGACCCGCACCCATGGACGCACGCGCCGGCACCCCGCTCACCCCGTCCTATAGCCGCGACCCCCCGCCCCCGCCGCCCCCGCCGCCACAAACCCTAGCCCGGGTGGCGTTGGCCTCGCCTCCGCCGGAGCTCCTCCGACCAGCGGCCTCGCGCGCGGCCTCTTCATGCCGCCGCGGATGACCTCGGCGGTGGGTGGCGTCGCGCCGGCGCCGACCCAAGCCGCCGCCCCCTCCTCCTCAAAGCTCCCCAATGCGGCGCGGCCAAAGAAGGGCAAGACATCGGCGAAGAAAAACAAGGCGGCGGACGGCTCCGGCACCTCCAAGGCGAGGAGGAAGAAGCTTGCGGGGCGTGCGACGGGCGCAGCGGCTGCCGAAGCGCCGGCAAGCTCACTCGTTGAGCCGGCGGCCGGCGCGCACAACATGTTCGACGAAATGCCTCCAAGGTGAAAAAATTCTAACTTTTCTTTTTTTTGTTATTTTTTGAATGCATTCGTCACATATAGATAGCTTATTTGCATTGTGCAAAAAAAATTTGTAGTCTCAATGATGATGCTGTTGGGGAACGTAGCATAAATTCAAAATTTTCCTACGTGTCACCAAGATCTATCTATGGAGTCATCTAGCAACGAGGGAGGAGTGGATCTACATACCCTTATAGATCGCGCACGGAAGCGTTCAAGAGAACGGGGTTGATGGAGTCGTACTCGTCATGATCCAAATCACCGATGATCCTAGCGCCCAACGGACGACACCTCCGCGTTCAACACACGTACGGAGCAGCGACGTCTCCTCCTTCTTGATCCAGCAAGGGGAGAGGAGAGGTTGATGGAGATCCAGCAGCACGACGGCGTGGTGGTGGAAGTAGCGGGATTCCAACAGGGCTTCGCCAAGCGCTGCGGGAGGAGGGAGATGTGTCACGGGAGGGAGAGGGAGGCGCCAGGGCTTGGATATGGTTGCCCTCCCTTCCCCCACTATATATAGGGCCAAGGGAGAGGGGGAGGGCGCAGCCTTGCCCCTTCCTCCAAGGAAGGGTGCGGCCAAGGGGGGGAGGAATCCATCCTCCCCAAGGCACCTCGGAGGTGCCTTCCCCTTTTAGGACTCTCCCCTCCTCTTGTCCCTTTGGCGCATGGGCCTCTAGGGGCTGGTGCCCTTGGCCCATGTAGGCCAAGGTGCACCCCCTACAGACCATGTGGCCCCCGGGGAAGGTGGCCCCACCAGGTGGACCCCCGGGACCCTTCCGGTGGTCCCGGTACAATACCGGTGACCCCGAAACTTGTCCCGATGGCCGAAATAGCACTTCCTATATATAATTCTTTACCTCCGGACCATTCCGGAACTCCTCGTGACGTCCGGGATCTCATCCGGGACTCCGAACAACTTTCGGGTTACCACATACTAATATCTCTATAACCCTAGCGTCACCGAACCTTAAGTGTGTAGACCCTACGGGTTTGGGAGACATGCAGACATGACCGAGATGACTCTCCGGTCAATAACCAACAGCGGGATCTGGATACCCATGTTGGCTCCCACATGTTCCACGATGATCTCATCGGATGAACCATGATGTCAAGGACTTAATCAATCCCGTATACAATTCCCTTTGTCTAGCGGTACGATACTTGCCCGAGATTCGATCGTCGGTATCCCAATACCTTGTTCAATCTCGTTACCGGCAAGTTTCTTTTACTCGTTACGTAACACATCATCCCGTGATCAACTCCTTGATCACATTGTGCACATTATGATGATGTCCTATCGAGTGGGCCCAGAGATACCTCTCCGTCACATGGAGTGACAAATCCTAGTCTCAATTCGTGCCACCCAACAGACACTTCCGGAGATACCCGTAGTGCACCTTTATAGCCACCCAGTTACGTTGTGACGTTTGGCACACCCAAAGCACTCCTACGGTATCCGGGAGTTGCACAATCTCATGGTCTAAGGAAATGATACTTGACATTAGAAAAGCTTTAGCATACGAACTACACGATCTAGTGCTATGCTTAGGATTGGGTCTTGTCCATCACATCATTCTCCTAATGATGTGATCCCGTTATCAACGACATCCAATGTCCATGGTCAGGAAACCGTAACCATCTATTGATCAACGAGCTAGTCAACTAGAGGCTTACTAGGGACATGGTGTTGTCTATGTATCCACACATGTATCTGAGTTTCCTATCAATACAATTCTAGCATGGATAATAAACGATTATCATGAACAAGGAAATATAATAATAATCAATTTATTATTGCCTCTAGGGCATATTTCCAACAGTCTCCCACTTGCACTAGAGTCAATAATCCAGTTCACATCGATATGTGATTAACACTCAAGGTCACATCCCCATGTGACTAACACCCAAAGAGTTTACTAGAGTCAATAATCTAGTTCACATTTACCATGTGATTAACACTCGATGAGTTCTGGGTTTGATCATGTTATGCTTGTGAGAGAGGTTATAGTCAACGGGTCTGAACCTTTCAGATCCGTGTGTGCTTTACAAATCTCTATGTCATCTCCTAGATGCAGCTACCACGTTCTATTTGGAGCTATTCCAAATAGCTGTTCTACTTGGAGCTATTCTAAATTGTTGCTCCATTATACGTATCCGGTATCTCTACTTAGAGCTATCCGGATAGGTGTTAAGCTTGCATCGACGTAACCCTTTACGACGAACTCTTTTACCACCTCCATAATCGAGAAAATTCCTTAGTCCACTAGTTACTAAGGATAACTTTGACCGCTGTCCTGTGATCCATTCTTGGACCACTCTTGTACCCCTTGACTGACTCATGGCAAGGCACACTTCAGGTGCGGTACACAACATAGCATACCGTAGAGCCTATGTCTAAGCATAGGGGACGACCTTCGTCCTTTCTCTCTATTCTGCCGTGGTCGAGCTTTAAGTCTTAACTTCATACCTTACAACTCAGGCAAGAACTCCTTCTTTGACTGATCCATCTTGAACACCTTCAAGATCATGTCAAGGTATGTGCTCATTTGAAAGTACCATTAAGCGTTTTGATCTATCCTTATAGATCTTGATGCTCAACGTTCAAGTAGCTTAATCCAGGCTTTCCATTGAAAAACACTTTCCAAATAACCCTATATGCTTTCCAGAAATTCTACGTCATTTCTGATCAACAATATGTCAACATATATTTATCAGAAATTCTATGATGCTCCCACTCACTTCTTTGGAAATACAAGTTTCTCATAGACTTTGTATACACCCAAAACTTTGATCATCTTATCAAAGCATACATTCCAACTCCGAGATGCTTACTCCAGTCCTTAGAAGGATTGCTGGAGCTTTGCATACTTATTAGCATCTTTCAGGATTAACAAAACCTTCCGGTTGTATCACATACAACCTTTCCTCAAAAATCGTCGAGGAAACAATGGTTTTTGGCATCCTATCTGCAAGATTTCACAAATAATGCAGTAATTGCTAATATAATTCCAACAGACTCTTAGCATCGCTACGAGTGAGAAAGTCTCATCGCAGTCAACTCCTTGAACTTGTCGGAAAACATCTTAACGACAAGTCGAGCTTTCTTAATGGTGATACCTACCATCATTGTCCGTCTTCCTTTTAAAATCCATATGTACCTAATAGCCTTACGACCATCAAGTAGTTCTCCCAAAGTCTACACTTTGTTTTCTTATATGGATCCTCTCTCGGATTATATGGCCTCGAGCCATTTTGGAATCCGGGCCCACCATCGCTTCTCCATAGCTCGTAGGTTCATTGTTGTCTAGCAACATGACTTCCAAGACAGGATCACGTACCACTCTGATGTAGTACGCATCCTTGTCATCCCATGAGGTTTGGTAGTGACTTGATCTGAAGTTTCATGATCACTATCATAAGCTTCCACTTCAATTGTTGTAGGTGCCACAGGAACAACTTCCTGTGCCCTGCCACACACTAGTTGAAGAGACGGTTCAATAACCTCATCAAGTCTCCACCATCCTCCCACTCAATTCTTTCGAGAGAAACTTTTCCTCGAGAAAGGACCCGATTCTAGAAACAATCCCTTATTGCTTTCGGATCTGAGACAGGAGGTATACCCAACTGTTTTGGGTGACCTATGAAGATGAATTTATCCGCTTTGGGTTCGAGCTTATCAGCCTGAAACTTTTTCACATAAGCGTCGCAGCCCCAAACTTTTAAGAAATGACAACTTAGGTTTCTCTAAACCATAGTTCATACGGTGTCATCTCATCGGAATTACGTGGTGCCCTATTTAAAGTGAATGTGGTTGTCTTTAATGCCTAACCCATAAACTATCATGGTAATTCGATAAGAGACATCATGGTATGCATCATATCCAATAGGGTGCAGTTATGATGTTCGGACACACCATCACACTATGGTGTTCCAGGGTGTATCAGTTGTGAAACAATTTCCACAATGTCTTAATTCTGTGCCAAACTCGTAATTCAGATATTCATCTCTATGATCATATCATAGATATTTTATCCTCTTGTCATGACGATCTTTCAACTTCACCCTGAAATTACTTGAACCTTTCAATAATTCAGACTCGTGATTCATCAAGTAAATGTACTCAACATCTACTCAAATCATCTGTGAAGTAGGAACATAACGATATCCACTACATGTCTCAGCACTCATTGGATTGCACACATCAAAATGTATTACTTCCAACAAGTTGCTTTCTAGTTCCATTTTACTGAAAACGAGGCTTTCAGTCATCTTGCCCATGTGGTATGATTTGCATGTCTCAAGTGATTCAAAATCAAGTGAGTCCAAACGGTCCATTTGCATGGAGTTTCTTCATTCATATACACCAATAGACACGGTTCGCATGTCTCAAACCTTTCAAAACAAGTGAGCCCAAAGATCCATCAACATGGAGCTTCTTCATGCGTTTTATACCGATATGACTTACGTGGCAGTGCCACAAGTAGGTGGTACTATCATTACTATCTTTTGGCATGAACATGTGTATCACTACGATCGAGATTCAATAAACCATTCATTTCAGGTGTAAGACCATTGAAGATATTATTCAAATAAACAGAGTAACCATTATTCTCTTTAAATGAATAATCGTATTGTGATAGACATAATCCAATCATGTCTATGCTCAACGCAAACACCAATCTCGATGGTAGAGGGAGCGTACGATATTTGATCAACCTTGGAAATACTTCCAACACATATCGTCATCTCACCTTTAGCTAGTCTCCGTTTATTCCGTAGCTTTTATTTCGAGTTACTAACACTTAGCAACCGAACCGGTATCTAATACCCTGGTGCTACTAGGAGTACTAGTAAAGTACACATTAACATAATACATCCAATATACTTCTATCGACCTTGCCAGCCTTCTTATCTACCAAGTATCTAGGGTAATTCTGCTCCAGTGGCTGTTCCCTTTATTACAGAAGCACTTAGTCTCGGGTTTGGGTTCAACCTTGGGTTTCTTCACTAGAGCAGCAGCTGATTTGCTGTTTCATGAAGCATCCCTTTTGCCCTTGCCCTTCTTGAAACTAGTGGTTTCACCAACCATCAACAATTGATGCTCCTTCTTGATCTCTACTTTTGTGGTGTCAAACATCGCGAATATCTCAAGGATCATCATATATGTCCCTGATATAGTTCATCACGAAGCTCAAGCAGCTTGGTGGTAATGACTTCGGAGAACCATCACTATTTCATCTGGAAGATCAACTCCCACTCGATTCAAGCGATTGTTGTACTCGGACAATCCGAGCACAAGTTCAACAATTGAGCTTTTCTCCCTTAGTTTGCAGGCTAAGAAAATCGTCGGAGGTCTTATACCCCTTGACGTGGGCACGAGCCTGAAATCCCAATTTCAGCCCTCAAAACATCTCATATGTTTCGCGACATTTCAAAACCGTCTTCGGTGCCTCAACTCTAAACCGTTTAACTGCACTATCACGTAGTTATCAAAATGTGTATGTCAGATGTTCGCAACATCCACAGACAACGTTCGAGGTTCAGCACACTGAGCGGTGCATTAAGGACATAAGCCTTCTATGAAGCAATGAGGACAATCCTCAGTTTACGGACCTAGTCCGCATAATTGCTACTAACAACTTTCAACTAAATTTCTCTAGGAACATATCTAAAATGTAGAACTGAAGCGCGAGCTACGACATAATTTGCAAAATCCTTTTTGACTATGTTCAGGATAATTAAGTTCATCTTATGAACTCCCACTCAGATAGACATCCCTCTAGTCATCTAAGTGATTACATGATCCGAGTCAACTAGGCCGTGTCCGATCATCACGTGAGACGGACTAGTCAACGTCGGTGAACATCTTCATGTTGATCGTATCTTCTATACGACTCATGCTCGACCTTTCGGTCTTCTATGTTCCGAGGCCATGTCTGTACATGCTAGGCTCGTCAAGTCAACCTAAGTGTTTCGCGTGTGTAAATCTGTCTTACACCCGTTGTATGTGAACGTTGGAATCTATCACACCCGATCATCACGTGGTGCTTAGAAACGAACGAACTGTCGCAACGGTGCACAGTTAGGGGGAACACTTTCTTGAAATTTTAATGAGGGATCATCTTATTTACTACCGTTGTTCTAAGCAAACAAGATGCATAAACGTGATAAACATCACATGCAATCAAATAATAGTGACATGATATGGCCAATATCATATAGCTCCTTTGATCTCCATCTTGGGGCTCCATGATCATCTTGTCACCGGCATGACACCATGATCTCCATCATCATGATCTCCATCATCGTGTCTTCATGAAGTTGTCTCGCCAACTATTACTTCTACTACTACAGCTAACGGTTAGCAATAAAGTAAAGTAATTACATGACGTTTATGTTGACACGCAGGTCATAAATAAATTAAGACAACTCCTATGGCTCCTGCCGGTTGTCATACTCATCGACATGCAAGTCGTGATTCCTATTACAAGAACATGATCATCTCATACATCACATATATCATTCATCACATCCTTTGGCCATATCACATCACATAGCATACCCTGCAAAAACAAGTTAGACGTCCTCTAATTGTTGTTTGCATGTTTTACGTGGCTGCTATGGGTTTCTAGCAAGAACGTTTCTTACCTATGCAAAGACCACAATGTGATATGCCAATTGCTATTTACCCTTCATAAGGACCCTGTTCATCGAATCCGATCCGACTAAAGTGGGAGAGACAGGCACCCGCTAGCCACCTTATGCAACTAGTGCATGTCAGTCGATGGAACCAGTCTCACGTAAGAGTACGTGTAAGGTCGGTCCGGGACGCTTCATCCCACGATGCCGCCGAATCAAGATTGGACTAGTAACGGCAAGCATATTGAACAAAATCAACGCCCACAACTACTTTGTGTTCTACTCGTGCATAGAAACTACGCATAGACCTAGCTCATGATGCCACTGTTGGGGAACGTAGCATAAATTCAAAATTTTCCTACGTGTCACCAAGATCTATCTATGGAGTCATCTAGCAACGAGGGAGGAGTGGATCTACATACCCTTGTAGATCGCGCACGGAAGCGTTCAAGAGAACGGAGTTGATGGAGTCGTACTCGTCATGATCCAAATCACCGATGATCCTAGCGCCGAACGGACGGCACCTCCGCGTTCAACACACGTACGGAGCAGCGACGTCTCCTCCTTCTTGATCCAGCAAGGGGAGAGGAGAGGTTGATGGAGATCCAACAGCACGACGGCGTGGTGGTGGAAGTAGCGGGATTCCAACAGGGCTTCGCCAAGCGCTGCGGGAGGAGGGAGATGTGTCACGGGAGGGAGAGGGAGGCGCCAGGGCTTGGATATGGTTGCCCTCCCTTCCCCCACTATATATAGGGCCAAGGGAGAGGGGGGGGCGCAGCCTTGCCCCTTCCTCCAAGGAAGGGTGCGGCCAAGGGGGGGAGGAGTCCATCCTCCCCAAGGCACCTCGGAAGTGCCTTCCCCTTTTAGGACTCTCCCCTCCTCTTGTCCCTTTGGCGCATGGGCCTCTAGGGGCGGGTGCCCTTGGCCCATGTAGGCCAAGGTGCACCCCCTACAGCCCATGTGGCCCCCGGGGAAGGTGGCCCCACCCGGTGGACCCCCGGGACCCTTCCGGTGGTCCCGGTACAATACCGGTGACCCCGAAACTTGTCCCGATGGCTGAAATAGCACTTCCTATATATAATTCTTTACCTCCGGACCATTCCGGAACTCCTCGTGACGTCCGGGATCTCATCCGGGACTCCGAACAACTTTCGGGTTACCGCATACTAATATCTCTATAACCCTAGCGTCACCGAACCTTAAGTGTGTAGACCCTACGGGTTCGGGAAGCCATGCAGACATGACCGAGATGACTCTCCGGTCAATAACCAACAGCGGGATCTGGATACCCATGTTGGTTCCCACATGTTCCACGATGATCTCATCGGATGAACCACGATGTTGAGGATTCGATCAATCCCGTATACAATTCCCTTTGTCTAGCGGTACGATACTTGCCCGAGATTCGATCGTCGGTATCCCGATACCTTGTTCAATCTCGTTACCGGCAAGTCTCTTTTACTCGTTCCGTAACACATCATCCCGTGATCAACTCCTTGATCACATTGTGCACATCATGATGATGTCCTACCGAGTGGGCCCAGAGATACCTCTCCGTCACACGGAGTGACAAATCCCAGTCTCGATTCGTGCCTACCCAACAGACACTTTCGGAGATACCCGTAGTGCACCTTTATAGCCACCCAGTTACGTTGTGACGTTTGGCACACCCAAAGCACTCCTACGGTATCCGGGAGTTGCACAATCTCATGGTCTAAGGAAATGATACTTGACATTAGAAAAGCTTTAGCATACGAACTACACGATCTAGTGCTATGCTTAGGATTGGGTCTTGTCCATCACATCATTCTCCTAATGATGTGATCCCGTTATCAACGACATCCAATGTCCATGGTCAGGAAACCATAACCATCTATTGATCAACGAGCTAGTCAACTAGAGGCTTACTAGGGACATGGCGTTGTCTATGTATCCACACATGTATCTGAGTTTCCTATCAATACAATTCTAGCATGGATAATAAACAATTATCATGAACAAGGAAATATAATAATAATCAATTTATTATTGCCTCTAGGGCATATTTCCAACAGATGCATACATGTCAACGATGGGTGTTGGCTCCAACAATTCGCATTGGTCTCAAACCAATGACATGCATTTTGAAGACCATGAGTTCGAGGTGGACGAGGAGGGTGAGGGCATTGTCGACGCACCGAAAGGAAGAGCGGGCAATTACACCAACGCCGATGACATCTTACTATGCAATACTTGGTTGCAAGTGTCGAGGGATCCATCCGTTGGAGGTGACCAAAGTAGAGATGCTTATTGGAACCAGATGAAGGAACACTTTGATGCTCGCAACATGAGTGGAATTGACCGCTCCAACCGATCACTTAGGTTCCGGTGGTCGACAATCAACTCGGATTGTCAAAGGTTGGCGGCCTGTCTAAAGGCGGTTGACAAGTTGAACCCAAGTGGCACAAATGAGGACGATAGAGTAAGTGCCATTTCATCTTACATGTTGGTGCTAACTTGCTTTGTTTTGCTTGTTGTTGGTGCTAACTTGCTTTCTTTTCATGTAGTACAACATTGCGCAAAACTTGTTCAAAGAAGAGGAGAGGAAAACCAAGAAGGGGAAGATCAAGAAAGGAAGGGTATTTACTTTGCCTCATTGCTATGAAGTGTTGAAGGATGATGAGAAATGGAAGAAGCGTGAAGATTTGGATGATTTGCATTTGAGCGACAAACGGAAGCGAACAATTAAGTTGGATGATGATGATGAGGAGGATGATGCATCAAGTGATGACGGCAAGAGAAGCCCCACACCCAATTCGGTTTCATACTCAAAGCCAAAGCGGCCGGATGGGTGCAAGAAAGACAAAAGTGAAAAGAAGAAGAGGAAAGGAGATGCTGAGCTCAAAAATGCTATGGAAGCTATTGTGAAGGCAAGAAAAGAAGCCAACGAGGTGAGGAAAATGGCAAGGACCCAAGATGCCGCGGCCGAGGAGAGGAGGTTGGCGGCCGAGGAGAGGAGGCTGGCGGCCGAGGAGAGGAAGGTGACTTTGGAGGAGAGGAAGGTGAGCAATGAGGAGCGAACTAGGTTGTTGGAATGGGAGAAGCACTTGTTCTTCTTGGACACAACTAACCTCAATGCGACGCAAAAGGAGTATGTCAATCTTGCCCAAGAAGAAGTCTTGATCCAAAAAAGAGCCATGGTTCGTGCAATGGGTGGCGGTGGCCTCGGCGCCATGGGTGGCATGGGTGGCTTCGAAGGTACCGTGGGCGGTTTAGGTGCAATGGGAAGCATGCCTGGCTTTGGAGCACCCCCCGACACTATGGCCACCATGGGAGGCATGAGTTTTGCTTCTCTCATGGGAGGCATGCGTGCACCTCCGGCCGCCATGGGCGGAATGTCTTTCGATGTGCCTGCTCGCACACATTCCCATAATAAATACCGCTGAAGATCTTGCCAACACCGTCGGAGCTTCACGTGATGCGGTGCACGATGAGGAGAGGGAGGAAGATTCATTTTCGGAGGCGGAAGAATCGTCTTCCGAAGATGAGGACGAGGACGAAGACGAGGACGAGGACGAGGAATGATGTGTCTTTCATTTGTGTATTGAACTTGATTTGCATTTTGAACTTGGTTGGATGAACTTGTGGGCATGATTTTAAACTTGTGGGCATGAACTTCATCAACTTGTTTGTGTGAAATTTTTATTGTGTTGGAAAATGTTTATCATTTTGTGTTGAAAATGCCATATTGAAAGTGCTTTATATCGACTAGAGGGGGGGGTGAATAGGCGATTTTTATGAAAGTCTTCAAAACGTGGGAGTTATGAAGACATACAGTGAAGATTATGCCTATTACTATGCAGCGGAAGTTAGATTACACTAGGCCAGCCATGGTCAGGTATTCAATAGAGTGAAAGCACAATGACTAACAGCTGCAGTGTAATAAGGATCAGGTAGGAAGAAGTTATGAAGCCAAACAGATCATATATTCACGTTGTGAAGACAAAAGATAAAGCAAGCATGCAATGGCTTCATAATGAATAACAGTAAGTCAAAGGAAGTGAAGATGAAACCAGTGACTCGTTGAAGACAATGATATGTTGGACCAGTTCCAGTTGCTGTGACAACTGTACGTCTGGTTGGAGCGGCTAGGTATTTAAACCAAAAGACACACAGTCCCGGACACCCAGTCAAGGACACTTAGTCCAAGACACCCAGTCCTCACCGTTTTCTCCTTGAGCTAAGGTCACACATACCTCGCCCAATCACTCTGGTAAGTCTTCAAGGTAGACTCCCAAACCTTCACAGACTTCATTCACTGGCAATCCACAATGTCTCTTGGATGCTCAGAACGCGACGCCTAACCGTCTGGAGGATGCACAGTCCTCAAGTGTAATAAGTCTTCAGGTCACACAGACAAGAAGACTTAAGTGATGCCCAATTTACTCTGGCTCTGGGTGGTTAGGGCTTTTCTCCTCACTAGGAATTTTTCTTTCAAAGGCTTCGAGGTGGGTTGCTCTCAAACGACAAAAGCCGTGCACTGAAATCTGAGCAGCCAACCGTTTATGGTTGTGGGGGTGGACTATTTATAGCCACTTGGCAACCCGACCTGATTTGTCCGAAATGACCCTGGGTCACTAAGGAACTGACACGTGTACCAACGGTCGAATTTTGAACTCACACGGCAACTTTACTTGGGCTACAAGTAAAGCTGACTTGTCTGACTCTGGACAAGATTTGCTCTCATAGTCTTCGCTCGAAGACATAGGATTTGAGTTAGGCATCACTTCAGCCATTCTGTCTGGTTCTCTTGGACCCCACTTAACAGTACGGTGGTTCCTACGACACAATCATAAATGAAATGAAACTACGAAGTATCTAAGTCTTCGAGTTCCATAAGCTTCATAGGGAGTCTTCTCATGTCATTGTCTTCAATATGAATATCTTCATAAACCACCATTGTCTTCAACGTCTTCGTACATTTTTAGGGGTCATCTCTGGTGGTAAAACCGAATCAATAAGGGACTTCTACCTGTGTTTTCCTGCAATTCTCACAAATACATTAGTCCCTCAACTAGGTTTGTCGTCAATACTCCAAAACCGACTAGGGGTGGCACTAGATGCACTTACACATATGCAATGCACCGGCGAGTCGCACGCGCTGCATTTTTGCGCGCTACTGAAGCGGCGCGCGCACTGCATTTTAGCGCGGCTGCTGGAGCCAGCGCTGCGCGCCGCGCCAAAATTAGGCGATGCGTGCGTGGCATATCTGTTTTTTGCGCGCGGTGCGACCAACGCCTGTTGGAGATGCTCTCAGGTGACCCCTCTTCTGAATGTGTGCTCTCAGGAAAGGTTCTATTTCGAGTGTTATTATCGGAGGTATGTCTCGTTGCTTTTGTTGTCTATTTGTTTCTTCTTTAATACCTGCAATTGAAAATAAATACATACGCTTTTCTGCCTATAACTTCAGTGCAGAATGAAATATCATATCAAATGAAGGAGCTCCTAAAAATTTCTCGAGCACATCACACACATATCACATAGGCATAATTCATACAAGCTCACATAGGCTAATTCATACAAGTTCATAGAAAAAGAACATTACTCGAGCACATCATACACAAGTTCACATATTCATACATAAGCTTAATTCATGTAAGTTCATAAAGCAAAACACATGCAAATTCTAAGTTTCTAGCCGCGTTGCACACCACATGGACACATTCTCTATGCTTCTGGAGGAGGAGGGGCAACATTCCCACCCGCTTGATTTTGCATTAGCACGGTCCATAGATGTATATTGAAATGATATCTATATTAAGAGAAAGTCGAACCTCAAGCTTTTGCTCGAGCGTCTTTATCCTTCATTTGTTTTCGCTTGTTCCCTCGCTCTTGCCTCCTGTTCTGCCTGCCGCCGTTCCTCCTCTTCAGTAGCCCGCTTCTCCAATAAAGCCTGCAATATGGCGTTAGTCTCATCTCATATATGTTGCAACGATTCTATTTCAAGGACACGTGGCGACTTCCTATTCACCTACTTCGCCGAGTGAGGCTCTCGGTAAATTCGTCACTCGGCATCAGCTCTAGGGCTCGCCTGTCAGGTCATGGACACGTGGTAACTTCCTATTCGTTTTCTTTGCCGAGAAGGGCTCTCGGCAAAGACATGTCTCGGCATTAGGAGCTGGATATGCGTCAGCTTCCTACTCATTTTGTTTGCCGAGAAAGGCCCTCGGCAAAGACATGTCTCGGAATTATATTTGGGTTCCGTCTGTCAGGAGTTGGACACGCCGCGGCGGCGTAATCCTTGCCGAACGCCACCTTCAAGCTCTCGGCAAAGACGTACCACGTGGCAACCGCCGTCTCCATCCCGTGGCCGTGAAGTCTCTTTATTTTGCCAAGAGGTACCGTTTGGCTCTCGGCAAACTGTTTGCCGAGTCCCTGATAGTTGGCCCTCGGTAAAATTCTGTCTGTCTGCCTGAGAGGTATAGGCCAAGTACTCTTTATCGAGAACGATTTTCGGCAGACTTTGCCGAGTTTATTTGGCCCATCACCGAATGTACCTGGCACTCGGCGTAGACCAAATTCCATTAGTGCGTTGCCGTGGTGCATGCTGACTAGCACATAGTACTTATATTTTTAATTTTTACGGAAAATTTGCGTGAGAAATTTACCGGGGAATCCACGATTTACCACCTACCTGAACTGACTTTTGCAAGCGCAGGCGTTGGGTGGAGGTTCCACGAGGAGGTTGACACTAAAGAAACCACGGCCTGTCGGGCGGTCATGGTGATAGCCAGCCATTCCAGGGGTATCCCCAATGTTTGTTGGCGCGTAAAGTCTGCACTAGCTCTGTTTAATAAGCCCTGCTGCTGTTTAAGAATTTACTCTTCAACTGCAGTTCGTTCGCCAGCGCTAGAATTCCACCGGCCAGATCAATCGTCCGATATGCATGATAAAAGGTGTGTTTAGGTCTCAGTCGACTAATACTTAACCAAATCTCAGTTAAGTAATATACCAGTATATAAAAAGAAAAAAAAAACTGAAAAGAAATTATACAAATCTTCATGTAAAATCAAAGAAATATAGCATCAACTAAGTCTAAATCGATTGAGATTTAGCAAAACTGATGATAAAAAATACGAGAGATTCGCCGACCAATTAAAATAGCAAACTCCTTGCGACCGCCACCTTCATCATCATGACTCTTCTGTCTTACTAGTGCTAGAAGGCGACAAACACGACCTGCATCCGATAAGCATGCATGCATATTATTGCACTGTCCAGAAGCGACTAATTGTAGCTTTGAACGATTGCTTGGCTTCTTGCTGCAGAACGCAGACAGACAGACCTCACCGCCAGCTCACCACCGAGACAAGCTATTTAGTACTTCCTCCGTTTTTAAATATTTGTCATTTTAAAATTTTCAAATGATTACCATGTACAGATGTATATAGACATATTTTAAAGTATATTTTTTTTTGCTTCGTATGTAGTTATTTGTTGAAATCTCTAGAAAGACAAATATTTAGAAACGTCGAAGGAGTATTTCGCAGGAAGCTTCTGTCCCCCACGACCGGAATCCTTCCACAAAAGGCTGTGCTGTGCGGTGATAGCCAGTTTGCCACACTGCGTCTGCATCCCCTGCGCGCGTCTTTCTAGTGCTGCTGCCGTGCGCGTGGACTGCGGACTGCGGAGAGGGAGAGGCTAAGCCATGGCGAGGGGCCACGTGATGGTGCTGCCCATGCCGTGCCAGGGCCACGTCGTGCCGCTCATGGAGCTCTCGCACCGCCTCGTCGACCACGGCTTCCAGGTCACCTTCGTCAACACCGAGGTGGACCACGCGCTCGTGCTCGCCGCCATGGCGCCCGACGGCGCCGCCGCGCTGCGCCGCATCCACCTCGCCTCCATCCCGGACGGGCTGGCCGGCGACGAGGACCGCAAGGACCTCAACAAGCTCATCGACGCCTACTCGCGCCACATGCCGGGCTACCTGGAGCGGCTCGTGGGGGAGATGGAGGACGCTGGGCGGCCCAGGGTGAAGTGGCTCGTCGGCGACGTCAACATGGGCTGGTCCTTCGAGGTCGCCAGGAGGCTCGGCATCCGCGTCGCCTCCTTCTGGCCGGCCTCCGCGGCGTGCCTCGCCATCATGCTCAAGATCCCCCAGCTCATTCAGGACGGCGTCCTCAACGACAAGGGTATGTGTGCTTCTCCTTCCGTGGACTGATCGATTTCTTCACCGGCTGTCCGGCCCGGCGCGATTGAATACCGTACGTGTACTGTAGGATGGCCGGTGCGGCAGGAGACGCTGCAGCTCGCCCCGGGGATGCCGCCGCTGCACACGTCGCTCATGTCGTGGAACAACGCCGGCGCCCCCGAGGGGCAGCACATCATCTTCGACCTCGTGTGCCGGAACAACAAGTTCAACGACCTCGCCGAGATGACCGTGTGCAACTCGTTCCAGGAGGCGGAGGCCGGCGCGTTCAAGCTCTTCCCCAACATCCTGCCCATCGGTCCGCTCTTCGCCGACGGGGAGTTCCAGAAGCCCGTGGGCAACTTCCTGCCGGAGGACGCGAGGTGCCTCAAATGGCTGGACGCGCGGGCCGACGGCTCCGTCGTCTACGTGGCCTTTGGCAGCATGGCCATCTTCGACCCGCGCCAGTTCCGGGAGCTGGCCGAGGGGCTGGAGCTCGCCGGCCGGCCCTTCCTGTGGGTGGTGCGCCCGGACTTCACCCCCGGACTGAGCAAGGCGTGGCTCGCCGAGTTCAGCCAGCGCGTCGCCGGCACCGGCATGATCGTCAGCTGGTGCTCCCAGCAGCAGGTCGCTCCAAACCCACAAACCGCCACGCTCACCCGTGCCACTTGACGTGTCGCTAGCTGCGCAGTGCCGTAACGTGTGGATCTGTTTGGTTCCGGCATGCAGGTCCTGGCGCACCGCGCGGTGGCCTGCTTCGTGTCGCACTGCGGGTGGAACTCGACGATGGAGGCGGCGAGGAACGGCGTGCCGGTCCTATGCTGGCCATACTTCTGCGAGCAGTTCCTGGACCGGAGCTACGTCACCGACGTGTGGCGGACCGGTCTCGCCGTGTCCCCCGGCGACGACGGCATCGTGGCCAAGGAGGAGGTGCGGGGCAAGGTGGAGGGGCTCATCGGCGACGCGGGCATCAGGAAGAGGGCGTCCTGGCTCATGGACGCGGCGTCCGAGTGCATCGGCGAGGGCGGCTCGTCGGAGAAGAATTTCAAGAAGTTCATCGACCTGCTAAGCCAATGAGAGAGTACACCGTATACTGTGATATTCCTACAACGGTAGTGCTCTGTGTACGTGGCGGGTGTGTTATAGCTGTTTGTGGCGATCAACATCTCGGGTCAGTCAAGTCTTTTTCTAGTTGGGTCAGTCAAGTTACAAGATTGCAAGAACTGTTGAATTTTTTTCTAGAAGTTCAACGGCTACCATGGGTCCATTGCTTCGGGTGCTCCCAAGCCATGGCACACGAAATAATATGTGTAAGATGAATCGATCATGTATCGTGGACATCAAGTTCCAGTTCAAAATGTGGTTCTCCAAGCAGCGTGTGACCGTGTGTCATCGTGGTGCAAAATATGTAGGGCATGAGTTAGCTAAAACTGGTAGTTTGTGTTAGCCAACTGTTGTACCGTCCCAAGTAGCTGCGTGCCTTGGGCGATTTGCCCGAGCACCTTTAAGTTATAATAAAGTTCTGCTTTACCCCAAAAATACATTTGCCATATGATACATCGATTTGACCGAGAAAACCCCAGATGTGCAATTTTCATCGGAATACATCTGACTAGTCTCCTGTTAGATTTATTTTCGTCAACAAAACGTAACCAGGCCATCCATTCATAATCCGTCAGAGTCAACCCAAAACTAATATTCAGTGGAGCCCTAGATATATAATATCCACTAAAAAGAACGTTATTCTTGACCTAGAGTGGGTAACTCTTTTTTAACCCTCATCAGGTCTTTCCAAAAAGGAGAATCAAGTTTTGGCTGTCACTTGTGCTATTTTATTTATTTTTGAATGGAGGCACTTAACTCTTGCTACATGGGCTGTCCCAAAATGCGCGATTGGGGTCTATCTGTCGACTCGCGTGATAAATAGGAGCTCCCGCCAAAATGTTGATGCATTGCACCGAGCCGAGCCAGCGACTATACCGGGTGGCCCATGTAGTAGGTTTTGTTTTCTGGTTTTGGGAACCTTTTAGAAGATTTGGTCTTTTTTATTTTAATTTATTACCTTTTGTTATTTTAGTTCTTAAAAAAAATCAAATGTTTGAATATTAAAAAAACGTAAGTTTTACTCCCTCCATTCCTAAATGTAAGCCTTTTTAGAGATTCGATTCTAATATGAACTCCATACGGATGTATATAGACATAGTTTAGAGTGTAGATTAACTCATTTTGCTCTGCTTGTAGTCCATATTGAAATCTCTAAAATGACTTATATTTAGGAACGGAGGGAGTACAAATCTTTGAATTTTTTGCCAATGTTTTTTGGAAATATTTCCTTTTATATAATGACCCTAAAATTTGAAAATGTTGACAGTTTTCAAAACATCTTCTCAGTTTATTTTCTGAAAATATGAATTTTAAGCATAAATACATTTTGTGCTTTCCTATAAAACCATAACAAGAAACCAAAATAATAATAATCCAAAACAGAAAAAACGAAGAATCCAAGGCTTGCTTATGTTTTTAGCGGAAGAAACCAGAGCTAGTGCCTGTCACTACTTTGGTGCTGCTACATGGGCTGGCCCACCCGAATGCACTCTTGTACCCCCTCCGAAGTTCAATTTCATGGGCCGCCTAAAAATAAGTCCATATTTAGGCCGCTTAAAGATTTATGTTTAGGCCGCCTAATTTCATCGGGCTCCCTCCGAAGCTTCGGTTGATATGTCCATCACAACCATCATACAAGCCAAGGCAACAGGAAGATGGCGGAGTGCCAGGGCTTCAGGACATGCCAATGCTTCCATAGAAGTGGAAATTGCTTTTGGATCCCGGACTCTATGGAGCTTGGATTTTTGATTTTTGATTTTTTTTCTTTCAAAAAACTATATGTTTGAAGTTTTGGAACATTTTGAAAAAAATTACACATGAACCTATGGATGTATACTACATCTCATATTTTTTTTTCATGATGGAATACGTTTCGATTCAAGCTACAAAAAAATCATCTCGTTCTAGCACATGCACTGTTCACTATAGAAGTATTTGTTCATGAAACTATACAGGAATGTAGTAGTAATAGTAGTATATACCTAAATCTTCATGTGTATTTTTCCAGTTATTTTTGAAATTTAGAAAACAATTTTGGAAATTTTCAAAAAACAGTGTTCCATGGAGCTCGGGAGAACAAATCCACTCTCCATGCAGAGAGAGAGAGAGAGAGAGAGAGAGAGAGAGAATAAATCCACTCTCCCTTACAAGGGTCAATTATCGATGGCTATATGTTGTAGGTGCCCATACAAGGAGACAGGAACATATCGCAGCTCCTTTCTTCTCACTCACTCACCGCGCGAGTACATGTGGCCGACGGAACATATGGCAGAAGCAGACGCCCGGCCGGTTTCATCCTTCTCCGCGGAAAACGACGAGCACGACGCAGAAAGGCGCCCTTATCATCACTCCCTGCGTTTCTGCCGCTGCGCACATTGCCTGTTCAGCCCGACCGGCGAACCGGCCATGGCCGGCGCGGCGCCCCACGTCATGGTGCTGCCGTTCCCGGCGCAGGGCCACGTCACCCCGCTCATGGAGCTCTCGCACCGCCTCGTCGACCACGGCCTCCAGGTCACCTTCGTCTGCACCGAGCCCATCCACAAGCTCCTTCTCGACGCCCTGCCGCGGAACGGCGGCGGCGAGGCGCTGGACGGGATCCGCCTGGTCTCCGTACCGGACGGCCTGGCCGACGGCGACAGCCGCAGGGACCTAGGCAAGGTCCTGGCCGGGGTCTTGGGGCGCGTGCCGGGCCACGTGGCGGAGCTCATCAGGGAGACGGAGGCGTCCGGGGAGAGGAAGGTGCGGTGGCTCGTCGCCGACTCCACCATGGCGTGCTGCTTCCAGGCCGCGAGGAATCTCGGCGTCCGGGTCGCCTCCGTCTGCCCGGCGTCCGCGGCGTGCCTTGCCACGTCGCTCAGGATTCCCCAGCTCGTACAGGATGGCATCTTCGACCACAATGGTACTCTGCTTCTTTACTCATTTCCATGCAATACTCTGCTCCTTCATATTCTGGAACTAGATTTACTGCCTTGAGAAGTCTCAATCAATCTATTGACGCAGAGAAATGCAGTTTTGTTCGGTCCAATTCACAAACCAAAATCATAACACATGGATAATGTGCAGGCTTACCGAAGAGACACGGGAAGATCGAGATCGCCCCCGGCATGCCGCCACTCTGCCCGACGCAAATGGCATGGAACATCGACGGCGCGCCCGAAGGACGGCAGGCGGCTTTCGAGCTGGTGGTCGGGATGGCTCAGGTGACCGGCCTCGCCGAGATTGTCATGTGCAACTCGTTCCACGAGGCCGAGACCGGGGCGTTCGAGCTGTGCCCGGACATAGTGCCCATCGGCCCGCTGTTCGCCGACCAGGAGCTCCGGAAGCCCGTCGGGCAGTTCTGGCCGGAGGACGCCAGCTGCTTGGGATGGCTGGACGCGCAGCCCGAAGGCTCCGTCGTGTACGTGGCGTTCGGCAGCTTCACCATCTTCGACCCGCGGCAGTTCCGGGAGCTCGCCGAGGGGCTGGAGCTCACCGGCCGTCCGTTCCTGTGGGTCGTGCGCCCGGACTTCACGTCCGACGGCGTCAGCAAGGCGTGGTTCGACGAGTTCCAGACGCGCGTCGCCGGCAATGGCATGATCGTCAGCTGGTGCCCCCAGCAGCAGGTGCGCGCCCGGTGCACTGCCAAGAACTTCAGCATCATGCCATGCGTTTTGAGTCCGGCCATGATCCTTGGTTATCTCGACGTACATGTAGGTTCTCGCGCATCCGGCGGTGGCATGCTTCGTGTCGCACTGCGGGTGGAACTCGACGATGGAGGGGGCGAGGAACGGCGTGCCCATCCTGTGCTGGCCCTACTTCTCCGACCAGTTCGCGAACCGGAGCTACATCTGCGACATTTGGAGGACTGGTTTGGGCGTGACGCATGGCGAGGACGGCGTCGTCACCAAGGAAGAGGTGAAGGCGAAACTCGAACAGCTCACCGGCGACAAGGGAATCGCGGAGAGGGCGCGGATGCTCAGGGATGCAGCTCGCAAGAGCGTCAGCGAGGGAGGCTCCTCGTACGAGAATTTCAAGAGATTTGTCGATCTCCTGATGGAGTGAGCTGCACCATTTCGCTCTTCCTAGAGTTCTACTAGTATCTTTATCGTGGCATCCTGAGATAGGCCAAGGAGAATATATTATATTGGACTTTAGGGGATCGTGAACAAATATTGTCCCGGCTTATTGCATCTCCAACAAATCCGCTTCCCTAATTTATTTGTTTCTGGTCCTCTGTCTGAAAAAGCTTGTCCCTCAAATGAATGCATTTAGCATCAAATTAGTGCTAGATATATTTATTCAAGGGACAAGGTTGGAACAAGCTTTTCGGACGGAGGGAGTATATCAAAGCAAGTTTGCTATTTCACATCTAGATGCAATATACTTGGGGTGCAGGGTAGAAATGCAAGAGTTTTTTTTACCTATTTTCCATCCTGAGCGATTTTCCTTCGTTTGTCCTTTTATCTTTTTGTTGGTTTTGTGTATTTTTCTTTGTTTTTTTTGTGTATTATTATCGGGCTTTTGTTAATACATGTGAAGTTTTTTCGATATACAATATTATTTCTGAATGCATCAGAAACATATCTATACCGGGTTTGCTATTTCACATATTGATGTGAAATAGTTACCTCACATCTAAGTCCATCACCATAGAATAAAACTTTGCTATAAGATTCGTGCAACTGTCTCTCACACTCGTACATCCCATGCAGTTGTGTTTGTTGCTCAGTTGTGTCACGTTGTCTTCGTTGGGTTTGGCCCAATGACGAAAATAACCAGTTTCTTTTATACATTTTTTGTGGGTTGGGCTGTCTGTGTGTTTGACGGCTATACTTTTTTTTGAAGCAATGTCATTGTGAGCGGGGAGAGGCATTCTCAAAAGAAAAGGAAAAGCGCGGAGATGAAGCAAGGCAAGGTATAGGTATGCTCCATGAGTTATAGGGCGCTAGGGTGACAACTTGTAATTTTCGTCCGGTCTTTTGGAACAAGGGTATTTAATTTTTTTTCATGTTTGTTTTTTCCATTTTTTTCTTTTGGTTTTTAAACCTTTTTTGGTTTCCTTTTTTTGGTCTTTTTAAATCCATGATTTTTGAAATTTTATAAGTCTATTTTAAATTCACTGATTGATTTAGTTTTCGTAATTTTCGTGCAAGCGCTCTATCTTCCACCTCACTTTGTTGTTGTTTGTGTATTGCATATCTTGTTGATCGCCTAGGCCCGTTTAGCTTCACTTTTGTCAGCTCTCGGGTCGTAACTAGGCTATGATTTTTTTGTCCCAGTTACAAATCCACTCTCGACTCACAACTAGGACCCGGTCTTTTTCCCCAGTTGTAAGCCCACCATCGACTCGCAGCAGGGGCCTGACCTTTTTTGTCCCAGTTGTAAGTCCGCCCTCGACTCACAACTGGGACCCGACCTTTTTTTGTCCCAATTGCAAGTCCACCATCTCCTCGCAAATTGGGCCCAACGCTATTTTAGTTGCAAGTCCACCCTCAACTCGTAATTGGAGCCCGATCTTTTTTTGTCCCAGTTGCAATTCCCCCTTCGACTCGTAATCGGAACCTGACTTTTTTGTCTCAGTTGCAAGTCCATCCTCAACTCGTTACTCGGGGTTCGACCTTTTTTTTCCTAGTTGCAAGTCCATTCTCGAGTCACAACTGGGGCCCGGACTTTTTTTTCCCGATTGCAATTACACTCTCGACTCGCAACTGAGCCCCGACATTTTTTGTCCTAATTGCAAGTCCACCCTCGAGCCGCAACTGGAGTTCGACCTTTTTTTTTGTCCTAGTTGGAAGTCAATCCTCGATTCCTAACTGGGGCCCAACCTTTTTTGTCCTAGTTGCAAGTCCACTCTCGACTCACATATGGGGCTAGACTCTTTCTGTCCAAGTTGCAAGTCCACTCTCGACTCGTAACTGGGGCCCAATCTTTGTTGTCCGAGTTGCGATTCCACCCTCGACTCGTAACTAGGCTCATACCTTTTTTGTTCGAGTTGCAAGTCCACCATCCACTCACAACTAGGGGCCCAACCTTTTTTTGTCCGAGTTGCAAGTCCACCCTCCCATAACAAATCAGATCTCCAACATAATCCTTCGGCCTTATACTCTTCGAGTATTTACTGAGACATGGCGGGACACAAAAATCAAGAATCCTTGGATACTCTTCTGGGTGATATGATCCGGGTATACGCGTAAAACAACCTCCCCTGACTAGGTATCCTTACTCATGACAATATCAACACCTAGTTCCAGGGGAGAGAAAAAATCCATCTAGATCCATGCTTTGAAACTACATACCAATCAAGGCACTCAACACAAGACATAGGTAACATCATCTTCTGTATGGTTTTGACGAAGATATTATACTCGCATTTAGTTATCCCTAGTTACAAAAACATATGATGATTATTTTACGTGGTTCACATAAAAAACATCATTGCTATTATTTGCATGTGATTCAAAATTAACCGTTCTAGTTTAGTCAAACAATGAGATGTAATAATAAATCATTATGAAAAATTATGCAAAAACCATAACCCTCTCTTCGAAACCAAACCTTCATGAGCCCTAACCTTATTGCAAGACGCCAAATTAAGTCTAGAGTATGGACACTGAACCGGGACTAATGAGCTGAGCCGGCCTGGACCATAGCCCTGTTTTCTACTAGTGACTGCTCGTCGCCCCCACCTTTTTTCTCTCTTCCTCCTCTTGAGAGTCTCCCCAAAGCTTCCCCACCCCTGTCTCTTCATTTGGCAACAACGTCGGATGACAGGGGGTGGGGGAACTTTGTCGTTATAGATGTCAGGGCTAGGTTTAGTAGTAGTTTAAGATTGCCTTGGTGATGATTGCTGTAATGTCGTGTCGGAGATGTACTCATATGCTTATGAGTGGCATCGATTGGCGGCAGATTGTTTCTTCCTCTCCTCGTCCACGGTGGCATGCGAAGTAGCAAGGAACATTCTCCGCTCTCTCCATCAATAAACTACGTGGAGCAGTGAATCCGGTGCATCAGGCTTTCCTTGCCCTCTTTTTCCATTGTTGCCGAGACATAAGGAAGGATGCGGGTGGATGGTTGTGCTACCCATTCTGATCTAGCATTCAAGGGGACTTGCAAGCTGCACTGAATATTCATTCGTCTAGTTTCTTCCACTACATCAACCTTGGCCGTCAGAAAAGAAGATCAAATAAGCAAGCTATTTTGGCGAGCTTTATTCACCCTCCATGGTGAGCCCGGCCGGCTCCTTTGCCCGATGATGGCAATGATTTATCCGAAGATGGTGGCGAAAGCAGGACTACATTGCATTTTCTCTCTATTATATTTAGGGTCTTGTTTGTAAAAGAAATGATGTTTTCTCTTATATTTAGGGTCTTGTTTGTAAAAAGGAAGGACATGATTATACTCTTTATTTGATTGAATGTCTTGTCTTTATCACCTTCTGATATTACAAGTTTACAACAGCTTCGGGGACCTTCTAGTCCCTTCCCGGCCGTGTTATAAAGGGAAAAAGTCCAGCACGTAGTGTAATGGATTATTTCGCGTATTGTTGTTGGTCACGTATGCATTTGCATGGCACCCATTCGACACACACGTGAGCCACACATTTTTCATTTTGCTTTTGCTTCTGCAAACTGTACTGTATTTGGAAGAAAATCTTCCTTTCCGTTTCCCTTACGTTTATTTCGGATATACTTCCCCATTCCTTATACAAGGCTACAAACTCAAATTACAGTGTCAATGTAAAATTAAATGATTGTTTTGGAAGTTAACCTTTTTTTTCGTTAAACGAATCATTAATATGCTTGTATGCATATAAGGAAGGAATGAGAAGGAAGTACTATTATGACTACATGCATGCAAGTATTAAAAAGGATGTGTCTAGGGCACATCTAGATGTGCTTTAGTTATTGCACATCTAAATGAGTGAATCAAGTATAAAGAGAAAAAAAGAGAGAAAGAAAATATTCACACGAATCTCAATGTAAGATCAAAACATAGCCGGGCTAGGCTCGAGCCCCATCTCGGGCTCGGTTGATGCCTTTTCTCTAAAAAAACATATGACTTAGATGTGCAATACTTATGGCACATCTAGATGTGCTTTAGCAAAACTGTATTAAAAAAGTTGATAATATGAGAAAACATTATTAATTTTTGCCACGATTACTGTTAGTGGTCTTGTATAGATGCAAAATGTATTTTTCCTAGTGACTTTATAAGGGAATGAAGGGAGTATATTACTCCCTCCGTCCTGAAAAACATGTCGCAAGCATAGTGTAATGTAAATTTTGCACAAAAACCCCTTGTATCTTCGAATCTTTTACAAACAAGTCCTTCCGTCTTCCTTCGCCCGATCTAGCTCCCGTGCATCGGGCCAAGGCCGTCGTCGGCCGATTCGTCGCCTGCGCCGCCCAGGGCCAGCTCCTCCGCCGCCCGGTACCTGCTCCTCCGCCGCCCAGTAACTGCGCCACCGCCGCCCAGGACCTAAGCTGCCGTAATCCACTCCCACCGCGATCCCCTCCGCCGCTGCCGCGCAGGACCTGCGCCACCAAGATCCGGTGGATCTCGTCCTCCTCAAGGTCCCGCCACCAAGATCCGGTGGATCTCGTCCTCCTCAAGCTCCCGAGCGCGCCTGGACCTCAAGATCATCCTCCTGCTTATCCTGTTCCGCCAGGCTCGTGCTGCTGCTCCCCTGCTCGAGCTGTCGCCGGAGCTCCCCTGCTGCTTACCTGAGCGATGGTCACTGGTAATTTCCGCCGCCCATCCCCGCCGACGCCCACCAAATCGACGATCCCTGGACTTTCCCCCGCCCACGCCTAAGCTCCGGTCGCCTGTTCTACTCCTCCATGCCCAGCACCTCCTCTCCACAACTAGGCACCGCTCCTCCTCCAAGCCCAGGCGCTTCTCCTCCTCCACGCCCAGCACCTCACTGCTCGCCCAGCAGTAGATCCTCTACTTCTCACCTGCAGATCAAGAGATCAGTTAAGCAGAGTATCAGCCGCAGATCAATTGATCAACACAGAGGACTATCATCTGTAGCAGTAGTATCTGTAGGAGCAGTATCTTCTGTAGCAGCAAATGATCGATATCAGCAGTATCAAAGATCAAACTTTTTTTTACATCAGATCAAAGATCAAACTTGCCCGGCGCCTCTGCTCTTCAGGTACAACGATTTTATGACGTTTTAAAACATGAGCAAACTGAACATCATAACATGTTTCAGTTAGGATGACCAATACTGTAAATTTCAGAAACTAAATTAGAACATGTTTTCCAAGATGTAGATATGCACAATACAGTCTGATCTGCATTTGAAATTAGAACTAGAAAACAAGATTAAAATTAGGAAACACCCATATACTGTCAAGTTATGTCGATGCTCCACTTAAGGCAGGGAACTGCACCCATTTTCACTACTACAATATGATAGCCAATGGACAAAAATGTGACTGATGGGTAACTTTTTGAAATCAAAACAAAAATGGACAGTAAACTGATAATGACAGCAAACTGTAATTTGTTACAGAGATTTTTCTATTGAAAATATAACTGAATGGACATAAAAATGGGTGAAAAGATAACTGAAGGCTAGGCTAAAATGGACAGTAAACTGATAATGACTATTGCCAACAAGAGTAGGAAAATGCAAGCTTCTGAGATTTGTTACATAAATTTTCCTACTGAAAAGATAACTGAATTTTGTGTACTGAAAGTTTATAGTGTCCAGTGTAGGAAAGTTTACTGAAATTTGTGGAGTACTCAAAGTGCTTTGAACTAAAAAAACCATCAAAGTTCAAAGCCTAGCTGATTTGAATGGCTCATTCTTTGGGATCATCAATGTGCATTCAGGCTAATTCTTTGAACTTTGATCATCAATTCAGAGAATATATTTATTTGATTTTTTAATTTATTTGGAATTATTTAGATTTATTTGAATTGTTTAAATTAATCCGAATAATTTAGTCAAGGCCTTTGGATTAATTTGAATTTATTTGAATCTCACAATTTGGTCTAACTTAGATGATCTTGTCTACTTGGAGTACATAATCTACCGAGTAGTCATGTCCCAGTCATGCATCCATGCATCCAGTAGAAACATCTTGCATACATGATCATGTGTCAAACTTTTAATCAAAATCTACTGAGTAGTTATTGTGCTCATCCAGTAGCAACATCTTGCATACATGATCAGTAGTCATGTCGCAGATTTCTATTTACACTGAATTTGTATATCACCAAGAGCTCTACTAGTTTCAGACTAGATTTACACTGAATTATTTGACCAGTAGTCATGTGAACTCTCTGAATTTGTAAACACTTCCAGACTTGAGCATTCAGAGTTTGCAATTGCAAAAAAAGGTCCCTTGTTCATGAACTTGTACTGTACACCATGCATTCAAGCAGAAAGAAACAAACAAGGTCTGAAGAAGAATGAATCCCTTCTCCATTAATTTTATTCAACATGATAAGTTCAGGTCATAAAAATCCATGATGTTGCATGAACAATTAGACAGTACACAGGGACAATTAACAGGACTACTCACGGAGACAATCACACATGATCAATTAACAGGATTAGTCCACGATATTCATTACAGCTCCACAATCTGGATATCAATTAACAGTATGTACACACAACAAATAGCAGCAGATGGATTGGAATTCTTTCTGAAGTAAAATTAACAGGAGCTGGACCACAAACAGCAGCAGATAAATTAACATGATTACTCCATGATGCTTCACCAACAGAGGAGGGATGTGGACGGCTGACCTCCTGCAATTCCTCAATTTCACCGCCGTCGTCGTCCTGGTGCCAGCTGTTGCCGCCAGCCAAGCAGGCCAGCGCGGCGAACGCGGAGGCGCCCTTGTAGTTGTGCCCGCCCGCTCCAGTAGACTAGGCGGCGGACGCGTTGGTCGGCTTCGACGCCCTGGCATACGCGACGCCGACGAGCTCCGCCGCAGACGCCTCTCCAGTGACCGTGCCGTGCATCGCCACCACCCGCTGCCACTCGTCTGGTCCCTTTTTCTCCTCCTGCTCTCCCCTATCTTGCCGGCGCCAGTGACCTTTTCCTCCACGGTGGCCGGGATTGGTGGTGGTAGTGGAGAATCGACGGGCAGCAAGCGCCGATTTTCCGGAAGGGGATGGGAGAAAGCTTGGAAATTTAGGGATGCGGGAAAGGGGAGCGGGGGAGCTGCACGGGGTAGAGGTGGATCCGCGCGGGGTTGCGGTGGAGCTGCACGGCGGCGCGGTGTGCTTGAGCTACGCGAGGTCGCCGGCGTTGCGGGGGAGCTAGTGGAACTGAGCGAGTTGGCGGAGGAGACGATTGGACCGCGGGTTCGGTCGGATAAATCTAAAGGACTTTTTCAGAAAAATACCGCTGCGACATGTTTTTCGGGACGGAGGGAATGGATGCTAGTGTCCGTGCCGTGCCCATTCCCAGCTGTTCGCCACACATTGCATCCCTGGCTGATTGTGCTTGTAAACAGAGCAGCCGCAGCAGTAGGTGCACGCGGAGGGAGGGAGGCCAGCCATGGCCAAGGGTCACGTGATGGTGCTGCCCATGCCGTGCCAGGGCCACGTCGTCCCGCTGATGGAGCTCTCGCACCGCCTCGTCGAGCACGGCTTCGAGGTCACCTTCGTCAACACCGACGTGGACCACGCGCTCGTGCTCGCCGCGCTGCCCAACGGCGGCGAGGCGCTGCGCGGCATCCACCTGGCCTCCATCCCGGACGGGCTGGCCGACGACGAGGACCGCAAGGACCTCAACAAGCTCGTCGACGCCTACCCGCGGCACATGCCGGCCTACCTGGAGGCGCTGGTCGGGGAAATGGAGGCGGCCGGCAGGCCCAGGGTGAAGTGGCTCGTCGCCGACTTCAACATGGGCTGGTCGTTCGAGGTCGCCAAGAGGCTCGGCATCCGGGTCGCCTCCTTCTGGCCGGCGTCGGCGGCGTGCCTCGCCATCATTCTCAAGATCCCCCAGCTGATCCAGGACGGCGTCCTCAACGACAAGGGTATCTGCAAATTCCATTCTCTATTCTGAATTCTTATAGCTTGTGAGTGATTGCGATCGAATATTCTACTGTACTGTAGGATGGCCAGAGCGGCAGGAGACGCTGCAGCTGGCCCCGGGGATGCCGCCGCTCCACACGTCGCTGCTGCCGTGGAACAACGCCGGCGACCCCGACGGACAGCACATCATCTTCCAGCTCGTGTGCCGGAACAACAAGTTCAGCGACCACGCCGAGATGACCGTGTGCAACTCGTTCCACGACGCCGAGGCCGGCGCGTTCAAGCTCTTCCCCAACATCCTGGCCATCGGCCCGCTCTTCGCCGACAAGGAGTTCCAGAGGTCCGTCGGCAACTTCTTGCCGGAGGACACTAGCTGCCTCAAATGGCTGGACGCGCGACCTGACAGCTCCGTCGTGTACGTGGCCTTCGGGAGCATGGCCATCTTCGACCCACGCCAGTTCCAGGAGCTGGCCGAGGGGCTGGAGCTCACCGGCCGGCCGTTCCTATGGGTCGTGCGCCCGGACTTCACCGCCGGCCTGAGCAAGGAATGGCTCGAAGAGTTCAAGAAACGCGTCGCCGGCATAGGCATGATCGTCAGCTGGTGCTCCCAGCAGCAGGTCCTGGCGCACCGCGCGGTGGCGTGCTTCGTGTCGCACTGCGGGTGGAACTCGACGATGGAGGCGGTGAGGAATGGCGTGCCGGTCCTGTGCTGGCCCTACTTCTGCGAGCAGTTCCTGGACCGGAGCTACGTCACCGACGTGTGGAGGACCGGCCTCGCCGTGTGCCCCGGCGAGGATGGTGTTGTGACCAAAGAGGAGGTGAGGTGCAAGGTGGAAAGTGTCATCGGCGACGCCGACTTCAGGAAGAGGGCGTCCTGGCTCAAGGATAACGCTTGGAGGTGCATCAGCGACGGCGGCTCGTCGCACGAGAATTTCACTAGATTTGTGGACCTCCTAAGTGAATGAACAAAAAACATCTCGCGTATGCGTGTGATTAATTTGCTATGTATCATAAGATGATACCAGCTATGTTGCCGTGGGAATTGATTGCAATATGTCTTAATAAGATTTGGCTGTATGAAACACAAATATTTATGAATTAATAATATGAGTATTAAAACTATATATATATATATATATAATTGTATTATATATACGTTTAATTGGGTCGCCGTCTATGTATTTATTGTACATGATTGCCTGTTAAGGTAGTATAATTTTAGGGTGAGCGGAAAATTTAGGAGATCACCTATCTAATTACAATAACCCTCATCTACATACAGGCTACAAAAACTTACGTAAACTACCTAAGGTACCCCCCCCCCCCCCCCCCCCCCCCGGCGCGAATTTAACGAGGGTGGGCCCCTTTCTCCCCTTATCTCCAATCATAACCCACCGCGTCTCTCATTATCTTAAATTATGTAGTTTTTTTACGTAAGTGTAGTACTCATCTTTTTTTAGGGCAATGTAGCATTACTCATCTAATTGTATAGGATGTGCGGCGACTACTATTCTAGACACAATTTCACCTTTATGTCAATTTCGTATCAACCCAAATAAGCGATGACATTATTTTCTCATGGAGCACTGGATCTCCACTCAATGATGACACTGGATCTCTCACCAAAAGCTCTGATGGCAATGAACAAAATTTGTAGAGGACTCTTGTGGTGCGAGCATTCAGAGACTAACGGAGGTAATTGCACACCTGCTTGTGAAACACCCCAAATGGGCAGGAGGACTAGGCATTTCATTTTGAAATTTATAAGGTTTGAGAACTTTTTTGAATCGGTGATTTTAGACATTTCATTTTGAATTTTGGGATTACTTATGAATTTTTTTAAAAAATTGAATTCATGAAAACTGTTTTATAATGCGTCAATATTTTTAAATCCATGAACATTTTATGAAATCCCGAACATTTTTTTAAATTTGCGAAGTTCTTTGAAATTAAGATTTTTTTTAAATTCGAATTTCCGAACTTAAGAATATTTTTGAAAGAAATCCCGAACATTTTTTAAATTTGTGAAGTTCTTTGAAATTAAGAAATTTTTTAAAATTCAAATTTCCGAACTTAAGAATATTTTTGAAATCTGGTACTTTTTTCGAATTTGATATACATGAACAGTTCTTGAAGTAATAAAAATGAAGAAAAAAAAGGAGCGTTCACTCACTTGCGTTGAAACTTCTTACCAACCACCTCATTCAACGAAACAACGGACATGTCTGCAGAAATAATGACTCGAATCCAACCCAGTCACCAACATGAAGAATTTGCATACTCACATAATGCTATACAATGTGAAAAGCTTCGGAAAATCTAGTTTGAGAAGGACTAACTCTTTTCCAGAATTCTTACATTGGCGTGAATACTCAAAAGACCATTCAAGGTAATCTTGTAGGGTGTTGAACAAAATAAACTCATATTGATTCATGTGGACTACCTGAAGAAGGTTCTGAATTGGAAATGACCAACAAGCAATTTTGAAATGCAATCAATGGTTTGAAGAAGATTATTTCCTTTTCAAAGACCTTCTGTCAGATGGCACAGAGGCAACTAGATCATCAATTTCCTTTTCAAAGAAAGGAGCAGACAAATCATGGAAGCAATCAATGGTTTGAAGAAGATTATTTCAGACTCATTTAACTCACATAAAAGCAAACAATAGAAACTGAAGACTAGAAGAACTATTTGCCCATTTGATTCCGAGGAACGAACCATCTCAAAAGAGAGAGAACTAATATTTTGGTGTTATTAACACGAAAATCTACAATCAACTTGAACATTGTCTTAGATTTTCCGCACGCAAAAAAGTGATGAGAATCTTAACTGGCATTGTCACATATTTTTTGTCATTATTTTCAGACGAGTTATCCTTTGGTATCAAAGTAATTATGGAATCATTAATACATGAAAGATCAATGACTCCTAAATGAAAACCAACACATACTTTTAAGAATCTCGCTTAATGATTGGCCGTGAATCGTTTGTGAGGGCTAATTAGCAATGTTCTCCGTCGCTAACACCGACATCAAGGAGCGGTTCACAATTGGTTTATTTAACGACACAACCTTCTGGCGTCGCATGGCTTATCAGTTATCAAATTATACAGAGTGCGACACCAACGAGTAGATGGAGAATCCCGTCCTATACAATTTGATAGGTGTTTCGTACCAATCATCTGCTGACACATGAACATGTCACCAATCATCTGTTGACACATGAACATGTCACCCCTGATCTTGATATGCAACCATGCATCATTACTCCGTAGACCGTACTGAGCCACCCCTACCCCTATAGAGCGAGGTTATGACGATTGAAACTGCTGCCAGGACAAACAGAGCCATTATGTGACGATGCAAGAGCACAGTGTTAAGTGTATGATTGCTTGTGTCAATACAGCCAGTCCGAGAGAGATCGTGTTGTCTAGACAGTGTGATTCAGCGAGGCGCACAAGCATCGTAAAAAGGGATGTAAATTTCATCAAACACTAGTTAGCATGCACGTGCAACACACGTATTTTAAAAAAAGAAAATACATGTTCATCCTAGTTATAATAGATAAACATTAAAATAAAAAATCTAGTGATGCTACTTATAAATATTACACAATCAGTAGCTGATAATAATGTACTAATAATGAAATAACATTTTTCATTTAGCGGATGAATACTGAATTTATTTGTTGTATTGAAGGGAGGATATTTTCTTTTCTTTTTAACACGGGGGGATATTTCCTTTGCGGCGAGGAGTAACTAACCTACGCAAACTTCTGATGCAAAAAGTACATATATTAAAAAATTCCAACAACTGAAACAGCTGGACAATTATAACTAAAAAATTGTTGTTATTGTTGCAAGCATATGACTCATCATGAAATAAAGAAATAAGAACATCGTGCGTTTGATTTTCCCAAAGAACATAAATATGAATGTTTATAAATATCCATTAGACAATGCAAAAAAAATTAGGCTATGTTGTTGTCTCTGATTCATCCAGTTCTCCATGGAAACAAAGCACTCACGAGGTTCAAAAGGCGAAAGCTATTGTCTTTTTTTTTTCTGCCGAGCGACACAACCTGCACCTGATCAGGCCCTGGGACCTGGGTATCTCTTGGTTGCTTTCAGTAAAAATATTCCAAACTTTATGCTCGGCTTCAACTTCTCTGAAGGATCCCGACCCAAAAATTAAGAGAAGTTAAGTCGCTAACATGACCATTCTAAAGAATCCGTGTCAAATATTAGTATTAGAGATGAGATTAGGATTTCCCCTAAAATGGGATTATGATTTATGGGTCAAATAATGTCAAACTTTTGGGACAAATCAAGGAGAGAAGGTGTCGCATCAAGTTTGTAGTGATGTAGTCCCTATCACCACGAAATCTTCTGCAGCAGAATATCTAACAAAGGATCAGTGCACAACAGTTCGCATCAAAAGTTCAGGACACAACCCACAATTTAGTAATCAGTACACAGCACGCAGACACAACAACACAGACGCCACCGTCCTCAACCTCCGGCCATGCACGCTCTCCTTTGTCTGCACCCGCGTTCTCCTGAAGCAACAGTCGCATTGCCTCCTCAAGCCCCAATCAGCGTCGTCCGCGCTTGCCCTCCTCAAGCTCCGGTCCGCATGGCCCGTACTCGCCCTCCGCAACGGTCGGCCGGCACTCGCCCTTTGCTGGAAGAAGGAGGAGAGAGTGCACGAGCAGAGTAGGAGACTCACTGGCCTCTTGCTCAGGCAACCGCGCGTCCCTCGGGCCGCCGGCCACGCACGCCTATGCTGAGCCAACCCCCTTACCTCGCGTCCAACGTCTACCCGACGAGCCTCTTCAACGGGTCAAACACCGCGCCCGCCGCCCTGAGGCTACGGCTGACGCCCCATATCTCTCGAATGGCCTGGCCACATGCGGCCGCGGCAACAACATCTAACACGTCGCCCACATTGCCAAAATCCAACAGCGCCGAAAGCAGCGCGTAGGTGGTGGTCTGCTCGAGCGGCCGCTCGCTCTTGTCCCGATTGCGCCCGACGGGGACCCAGCCCTCCCAGTGACGATTGCGGCGATGTCGACCAGTCATGCGCACACGCCGCCCCACTCCAGCGTGGACTCCGCCTCCAGCCGCAGCTCCTTCTCCTCAGGGCTCTTCAAGGGTAATAACAAATTAGCGGTCGGGTGTGGTGTGGAGGCCTGTTCATAGAAGGAAATCATTGACGTGATTTCAGGAACTCGTTGAATCGGGGGCGGAAATCGTTGACGTGATTTCAGGAACTCGTTGGATTGAGGGCAGGTGGTGGAGTACGGTCAGCCAGCCATTAGAAATTGCCAAGTCCACACCATAAAGCCATTAGATCAATGATGGCGGTTACATTCAGATTTGTGGGACTAATCGTGCGGTCGTGAATGGGTCGTCCGGTGTTCTGGGAGTAATTACGGGGTGCACTTAAGAAAGTTTCCGTCGGATTGTTTAATAGTAGTGGAGATGCAGTCTGCATGGGCCGGAAAACGGGATCACACAGCCCGCGGGAAACCAAAATCTCATTAGAATCGTATAAGGCCCAATAAGGCAAAGCAACCCCCCACCGGGCCGAACCCCCACTTCCCGCTGAATCGTTCCTCGTGTCCATCATCGCGAGCGCCCCTGCCGGCGACAGCCGGCAGCCGGCCTGGCGGATCGCATGCACCGGGGCAGAGCGAAAACGACGAGATCGTTTGATGCGCCGACGGCCGCATATGCCAAAACAGCGCGCGCTTATCAGTACCTCTGTTTCTCTGTCTGCCTACTCTCACACACACTCCCGCACACACACTGACACACGCGCGCACCGTAGATCGACCAGCATGGCCGGCAACGCGCCTCACGTCATGGTGCTGCCGTTCCCGGCGCAGGGCCACGTCACGCCCTTCATGGAGCTGTCGCACCGCCTCGTCGACCGCGGCTTTCAGGTCACCTTCGTCTGCACCGAGCTCATCCACGGGCTCCTCCTCGACACCGGCACCACCGGCGACGCGCTGTGCGGCATCCGCCTCGTCTCCATACCGGACGGCCTGGCCGACCGCGACGACCGCAGGGACCTCTGCAAGTTCGTGGGCGGGATCACGCGGTACATGCCGGGCTACGTGGTGGACCTCATCAGGGAGACGGAGGCGTCCGGAGAGAGCAAGGTGAAGTGGCTCATCGCCGACGTCAACTTGGGGTTCTGCTTCCAGGGCGCCAAGAACCTCGGCGTCCGGGTGGCTGCCGTCTGGCCGGCGGCTGGCGGGAGTCTGGCGACGTGGTTCACGATTCCCAAGATGATAGAGGATGGCTTCATTGATGACAAGGGTATGAAAAATTCATCGTTCGTAACTTCGTATGATATTCCCTGCATTTCAAAATAATTGAAGTTTTAGTTTTTTTAAGTCAAACTTGTTTAAATTTGATCAACTTTACAGAAAAATATGCTAAGAACTAGTACAAGACTAAACACACATAGTACGGCAAAAAATACATATAGTACGAAAAATATATTTCATTGGAAGTTTCTCGCAAAAGAAAAATGATGTTGTAGATGTTAACATATTTTTCTATAGATTCGATCAAACTTAAAAAGGTTGACTTAGGACAAACACAGAACTTCAATCATTTTCAAAAGGAGATAGTACCATGCATACAGTGAGAAACTAAGTACTGTATTGGGAAGAATCTGCAAGTTTTGGAACAGTTTTATGTCACCGCGGTTCTTTTTAGCTGCGGATTTAAGAGATTGTTCTGCACACTTGCTAAGTCAAGCCGACATCTTGCAATATTTTAATGAAATACGGCTATATTTTAATTATAATCTTTTTAAGCATTTGAATTAAATTTAGTGAGCATAGCTTCGTTTTGAACCACATTTAGAGCATCTCTAATCGAACTCTAAAAAAGGGCTAACTTCTTTAAAGATTTAGTTTTGAGGAGTTAAGCTCCACCTAACCTAACCTAACCCTCAAACAGTTAACTTCTAAAAAATTTAGGAGTTAAGGCCAAAACCCTCCCACCCTCTCTCACTTCTGAGTAGCCGCCAACATTTCTCATCAAAAGATTCTCTATCCAAACTCCCGCCCTAATGTCACCGACGCATCCACCGAAGGTCCTAATTCTGATGGGAATGGAACCGTTGGCCACCTCCGCAACCCACCGATCACTATCGTCGGTGCTACGATGCCGAGGTCGACGAACGCACAACCTCTCGTGCAAAGGAAGCGGCTACAGACGACGACGACCGTACAGTCCGCCAAGCCGTCCACGAAGGCCGGCGGCAAGACCGCGCTGTCCATGAAGATTACCAGCCGCCCTCTGGTTGCGCTGGCCGAGAACAAACGGACGAGGAAGCTGCGGACAACATACAAGGTTATTGACGAGGCGGCGGCTCATCCACTCGGATGCCTTCTCACATCGAGTGACTTCCACGCCTTGTCATCCATCTGCGACCACCCCTCACCTCCTCCGCTGCCACCTACGACTACCGCAGCCTTCAGAGAGGATCATGTCTGCCAAGTGTCCGACGCAATGCCTAGAGATCGTGCTAGCATCTATATGGATTCGATCTCAATCGATGACACGATGAGGAAATATTGGGAACTCACTCCTGGTGAGATTTAGGCCCAACCAATGTTCGACTGCGGTGGTGATGGTGCTAGCCGTGGTCACGGTGGTGGTGATGGTGAGCAAGGGAATGCATGAGTTCATGTAGTATGAACTTGGCAGGAATTGATTCATGACATAATACATGTTATGCGGTGGTTTTCTGGATAAACTTGATCTATTTTGTGGCTTTTGGATGATGTATATGCATGTTTTAATTTAAATTGCTTGATTGGATGAACTATATGTATGTTTGTTATTAAATTGTTGCATATGGTGCATTTGAATCATTCAAAGGATTGACGAAATACCATGCAATTGTTTGAAATATATGTCACAAAGGATGAAACTATAGCCCATTTAAAAAAAAAGAATTAAATATAAGGGTTTCGTTAGCTCCGCTTACCATTTGACTTCTCATATTTGAGAAGTTCAATATTGAGAGAGCATTTGTGGAGTTGTAGGAGAGGAGTTCTGCTAGAGATGACTATAGTGACTATCCAGATGAGATTATTTAGACAAGGGAAGCTTTATTGCAAAAACAAATGCTCTCTAAATCAAATTTAAGGTGTCATGAAAAATAAACGAGGTTCACTTTGCGAGGAATAACTTGTTCATTACTATAACTATGAATCTACGACAGTAGGAGGTATATTCGTGTCCCACTTTTTGAAGCAAAGGCTTCTCATGCTAGGCCAACGGTCTAGCTAGAATCTTCTTGAATTCAAAAAAAATAAAACCTAGTAGAATCTTGCCGAATTAAAGATACTGCACCAGAAGTCATATGTGCATCATTCGTGCAGATTGCATATCAATCAGCTTTGACTAAGTCAATACAAGATTTACGTTTTGTTCAGTCTCTTTGTAGAGGGTTTGGGACTTTTTTCATGAAACGCATGCAGATGACAACACATAAATTATTATTTTTTGATGAAAAACACCTAAACAAATGACATGTGCAGGCGTGGCAAAGCGACAGGAGAAGTACGAGATCGCCCCGAATATGCCGCCGGTCTGCCCGTCGCGCATGCCATGGTTGATCGACGGCCCACCGGAGGGGCAGCAGGAAGTCTTCCAGCTGGTGGTCTATGATAACGCGAAGGCGACCAGCCTCGCCGAGATGCTCGTGTGCAACTCGTTCCTCGACGCCGAGACTGCGGCGTTCGGGCTGTTCCCGGAGATACTGCCCATCGGCCCGCTGTTCGCCGACAAGGAGCTCCGGAAGCCCGTCGGGCAGTTCTGGCCGGAAGACGTCAGCTGCTTGGAGTGGCTCGACGCGCAGTCCGAAGGCTCCGTTGTGTACGTGGCGTTCGGCAGCTTCACCATCTTCGACCCGCGGCAGTTCAGAGAGCTCGCCGAGGGGCTGGAGCTCACCGGCCGACCGTTCCTGTGGGTGGTGCGCCCGGACTTCACCTCCGACGTCCTCGGCAAGGCGTGGTTCGACGAGTTCCAGAGCCGCATCGCCGGCAAGGGCATGATCGTCAGCTGGTGCCCCCAACAGCAGGTATGGTATATATATTCTCAAGAACTCCATGATGCGCCCATTGCAAGTGGCAGGTCTCTGATCCATGTCAACATGCAGGTTCTGGCGCATCCCGCCGTGGCGTGCTTCATGTCGCACTGCGGGTGGAACTCGACGATGGAGGCGGTGAGGAACGGCGTGCCCATCCTGTGCTGGCCCTACTTCGCCGACCAGTTCACGAACCGGAGCTACATCTGCGACATCTGGAGGACCGGCTTGGCCGTGACGCTCGGAGATGGAGTCGTGACGAAGGAGGAGGTGAAGAGCAAACTTGAGCAGGTCATCGGCGACGAGGGAATCGCGGAGAGGGTAGGGATGCTCAGGAATGCAGCGCGTAGGAGCATCGGCGAGGGCGGGTCCTCGTATGAGAATTTCCAGAGATTTGTTACCCTCCTAAACGAGTGAGCTAGCTGCATTTCACTCGTTACTGTCTGAGACGGCCGAAGAAACATTTTTCGACTCTTTCTTTTCTCTTTTTTATGTCGTGCACGCTTTCTGGCGTGCTTCCCTTGCGTACATCCTCCCAGATTATGATTGCTCACCAAACAAAGTATGCACGTGGTTCCTTAGCGTACACATCTTAATCTGTAAAGAAATTTTTGAACGATTTTAACCTGCTAACTGTACGAACAATTTGCAGTACAAAGTAGGTTATGAAGCCCAAAATCAGCATGAAAGGAATGAGGCGGGGTAAGTATATATGCATATATGTAAGCATCTGAGATTCTACAATCCTCAACAACACCAGCTGTGACGCGGGATGGTACACTCCCAACTAACGAAAATAAGTTTTAATTCTATAACCACATTTAGCAAGATTATGCGCAATCCATTTCTAAGTCTGGGCTCATCTGCATCCAGTGAACAGTAAACTTTAAATTTTAAAAAAAATCCAAATTATTTTTGTATGGAAGCTTTTTTAGTGGGTGAGGGCCATGCCAACTTTCAGCTTGTTCGGACATCTGAGTAGCTCTCACAAAAAAAAGGGTCCAACCAGTAAATTGTTCCATAGACCCTAAATTTCTCTTTTTTGCTGAGAGACACTCAGATGTTCAAACTAGCTGAAATTTGGCAAACACTGTGGCACATGAGCTAACTAGAAAATCTTTTGATTCAAATTCTGTAATTGCGTGGGATAATGATCCTCCACACAGTATTCTAGATGCCCTTGTTAGAGATGTAACCATTATTTAATTTGAATAAAATGTGCCACAAGTTAAAAAAAAAAGACTCCTCACTCGAAAGGCCCAATAAGAAGAATCACCCCACCGGGCCGACCCCCCACTTGTCACTCTCACTCCTCGTGTCCATCATCGCGCGCGGCCAACAGAAACGCGAGCCGGCAGCGCCGGCGACAGCCGGCAGCCGGTCTCGCCGATCGTAGTCGTACCAGAGGGCAGAGAGAAAACGACGAGATCGTTTAGTGCGGCGACGGGCGCAACTGCCAAAGCAACGCGCGCTTATCAGTATCTGTCCGTCTCTCTTTCTCTCCGTACGCTGCTTGTCCAATATTGGCAGAAGGCAGCGACGCAGCGTCTACGCCGACGGCGCAGCTAGCTTCGGAAATCAACCCCAGCAGTGAGTCGACCAGCATGGCCGGCGCCGCGCCTCACGTCATGGTGCTGCCGTTCCCGGCGCAGGGCCACGTCACGCCGTTCATGGAGCTGTCGCACCGCCTCGTCGACCACGGCTTCCAGGTTACCTTCGTCTGCACCGAGCTCATCCACGCGCTCCTCCTCGACACCGGCACCACCGGCGACGCGCTGTGCGGCATCCGCCTCGTCTCCATACCGGACGGCATGGCCGAAGGCGACGACCGCAGGGACCTCTGCAAGTTCGTGGGCGCCATCACGCGGTACGTGCCGGGCTACGTGGAGGACCTCATCAGGGGCACGGAGGCGTCCGGGGAGAAGGTCAAGTGGCTCCTCGCCGACGTCAACCTAGGGTTCTGCTACCAGGGTGCCAAGAACCTCGGCGTCCGGGTGGCTGCCGTCTGGCCGGCGGCCGCGGCGAGTCTCGGGATTTGGTCCAGCATTCCCAAGATGATAGAGGATGGCTTCATCGATGACAAGGGTACCAAATATCTATCCTTCTACTGCCTAGTTTCCATTGTTTATATTTATATATATCATAAAAGAAAAGTTTCGATTCTTTATTATATACATACTCCTCCGTTTCAAAATATTAAAAGTTCTACATTTGTCCCAAGTCAAACTTTAGTAAAATTCCACCAAGTTTGCTAAAAACTTTCCTAATATATAATACATGGAACATATATAGTTTAAAATATATATTATGCTAAATCCAATGAAACTAATTTTCTGTTGTAGAAGTTGGTATTTTTTTCATATATTTGGTCGAACTTAAATAAGTTTATTAGTTTAGGACAAATCTAAAACTTCAGGTATTTTAAAATGGAAGGAGTATTAAACCTAAAAAAATATTTTGGGATTTTTTTCAAACTATTGTAAAAGATCTAAAAAATCATTTGAGAAAGACACTAAAGGGCATCTTAAATCTAATAATTGTCAAAAAAAGTTGTCAGTTCAATGGAAAGACAACTAGACGCAAAACAACCAGTAAAAAATAAAATTACATTGAAAATCATACTCTTCATCTTCTTTCTTCGATTATACACCGGCCATCGAAAATTCAAAATTGTATTGAACCGACGGTCAAGAAAAGGAACACCTACAAACGGCCTCACCATGCCATGCTTTGAAAACCGAAATAGCCACTCACCGCTTGAAACGAGGTCTTTTTTTCTTTTTTTCCTTTTCTTATTTATTTCTCCACCTCTTCCTCTCCTTCTTCTTCTCCTTCTTCTTCTCCTTCCTCTTCTTATTTTCCTTTTACTCTCCTTCTTTTTCTTCTTCTTCCTTCTTCCTGTTTTCTTCCTTTTCATTATTTTACCTTTTCCTCTCTGATCCACTAACCTAGAATCTAGTATCCTAAAATGCACTAACAGTAGAACTAATAACCTAAAATGCACTAAATCAACTAACCTTAAATGTCATAGTTGTATATATGGATGTCGTATGTATATGTATATATGCAGATGTATGTATGATCCATACATCAATGCATACATATACATACATAAATTAACAAAAAAATTCTATGAAAAAAAAATCATACATCAATGCATACATATCCATGGATCATACATACATCTGCATATATACATATACATACATACATAAATTAACAAAAAAATTCTATGAAAAAAAATCATACATCAATGCATACATATCCATGGATCATACATACATCTGCATATATACATATACATACATACATAAATTAACAAAAAAATTCTATGAAAAAAAATCATACATCAATGCATACATATCCATGGATCATACATACATCTGCATATATACATATACATACATACATAAATTAACAAAAAAATTCTATGAAAAAAAATCATACATCAATGCATACATATCCATGGATCATACATACATCTGCATATATACATATACATACATACATAAATTAACAAAAAAATTCTATGAAAAAAAATCATACATCAATGCATACATATCCATGGATCATACATACATCTGCATATATACATATACATACGACATCCATATATACATACATCAATGAATTGCAAAAAGGTGTCTGAAAAAACATTTTTCGTGTTTCTCTTTTTATAAGAATTTCCAGAGATTTGTTACCCTCCTGAACGAGTGAGCTCATTTTACTGTATACTGAGAAACATTTTTCGTGTTTCTCTTTTTATTTGTTATACATTGTGCACGCTCTCTGACGCGTTTCCCTTGCGTATATATCTTCCCAGATTATGATGGCTCACCAAGTATAGTGGTTCCCTAGCGTACACTTCTTAATCTGTAGAAGAAGAAAAATCCGAACGATTTTAACCTGCTAACTGTACGAACCGTTTGGAATACAAAATACGTTATGGCATTTCCAACGTTGACGCTCAAGCCACGCGCAACCGTGTGGACCGTGTGGTTCGGACTTGTTGTGCGATCCAACGCGAGCTTGTATCGGTCCGCATGGTGGTCCGGACGTACTTTTCCCCGTAAATCAAAGACAAACGTGTGGGCTTTGCGGGCGTTCGGACAACACCCACGCCCGCTTCTGACCATCCTAGTCCACACGAAACCCTCCCTCACCCACGCGCGTTCGCGCAGAGCGGCAAGTGCGCGCATTCATGCCAATGTAGAGCGGCCGCTCCACATTTACAACTATGACATTCTCCGTTTTGATTCTCATATTATCAATCCAATATTCATGTTTCAAGATGTGGTCCAGCATTCCCAAGATGATAGAGGATGGCTTCATCGATGACAAGGGTACCAAATATCTATCCTTCTACTGCCTAGTTTCCATTGTTTATATTTATATATCATAAAATAAAAGTTTCGATTATTTATTATATACATATTCCTCCGTTTCAAAATATTAAAAGTTCTACATTTGTGCCAAGTCAAACTTTCATAAAATTCGACCAAGTTTGGTGAAAACTTTCCAAATATATAATACATGGAACATATATAGTTTAAAATATATATTATGCTAAATCCAATGAAACTAATTTTCTGTTGTAGAAGTTGGTATTTTTTTCATATATTTGGTCGAACTTAAATAGGTTTAGTTTAGGACAAATCTAAAACTTCAGAAATTTTAAAACGGAAGGAGTACTTAAAACAAAAAAATATTTTGGCAAAAAAAATTATTTGAGAAAAAGACACTAAACGGCATCTTAGGTCTGATAATTGTCAAAAAAAAAGTTGTCAGCTCAATGGAAAGACAACTAGACACAAAACAACCAGTAAAAAATAAAATTACATTGATAGTCATACTCTTCATCTTCTTTCTTGGATTATACACCACCCATCGAAAATTCAAAATTGTATTGAACCGATGGTAAAGAAAAGGGACACCTGCAAACGGCCTCATCATACCATGCTTTGAAGACCGAAATAGCTACTCACCGCTTGAAACGAGATCTAAAAACTGTTGAACACACATCGATTGGGGCATCAGACCACACAAACACATGCTTACACTCCTTCTCCACCTGTCAAGAGGGTTCAAGAAACTAGATCATGTTGCTTAACAAATTGAAAGAAGATATCGAAGTCGGCGCACTATGATCCAACCAACAACATTCCTAGATTGCTACACTAGTTGCCAAGATCTAAAGATCCGAAGAGAGCCAGCATATTTGACAACACCATGGTTGGTGTAGGATTAGACGTCGCCGGTGTAGGGAAATGGCGGAGAGATCTCATTCCAATACGTTGTCACCGCCAGCACCTCCCCGATGCTGCTAGAAAACCAAAACCCTTATAAAGATAAGAAAAATGGAAGGGATGGATCCCCATTCCTCTAGCTGTCGACGAGATTGCCTGGGGTGACTATGGTGGAAAAGACCTTCTGAAAACTTGGGTTGGAAGGGTTGGCCATGGTTAGCGGCATGATATTGCATTGCACAAAAGAAGAAATAAAATGTGAAAACAAATAAAACAAAAAATGACAAAAAAAATTGCACATGATTGGTATAGAAATTGCATTGTTTCCTAACGTGCAAAAATAAGGGTATCGTAGTGCAATTTTAACACATCGGTATGAATCGGACACACATTGCATAAAAATTGAGTGAATATATATCCATGTTATGGGAGCTATTATTTGATAGGTGCTTATTTTTTGGGTGTTCAGTCAAATTTTCTCCACCACTCTCCACCACCCGATCTAGATCCAAAGGCACTTTCTTCTTCTTCTTCTTTTTTAGCATTCTTTTTTCCCTTACACTAATACTAAGAAAATAAAACAAAATAAAAAATAAGTTATATAGGGAAGAATGAATTAGTGGCATGGTATTACCCTTTAAGGAAAAATAAAATAACAAACTAAAACAAACAATGACCAAATTTGCACAAAATTTACACGAAATTTGCACTATGTTATAATATTCAATAATAAGCATCTAACGGTCAATGTTTTTGCCAAAGGAAGTTTCCTAAGAAGGAATAAGTTAATGGCACAGGTAGTATGCCAACAAAGTGACTGACCCAAATTGAAAATTCAGGTGACTTGCATATAGCTAAAATCAGAGGAAATTTCACTTTAAATCAGATATTTGTCTTGATATGACATATCAAACTAACCACCAACGATAACAATATAACTCTGCAGCAGAAGTCATATGTGCATCGTCTCTGCAGATTGCATATCAATCAGCTTTGCGATTTTCCCTTGAAGCACACATGATGACAAATAAGTGCATTGCAGGCGTGGCAAAGCAGGAGGGAATATATGAGATCGCCCCCAAGATGCCGACGATCTGCATGTCGCGCCTGCCGTGGTACATCGACGGTCCAACCGAGGGGCAGCAGCTGATCTTCAAGCTCGTGGTCACCGACAACGCCCAAGCGACCAACCTCGCCGAGATCGTCGTGTGCAACTCGTTCCACGACGCCGAGACAACGACGTTTGAAATGTTCCCGGAGATATTGCCCATCGGCCCGCTGTTTGCCGACCAGGAGCTCCGGAAGCCTGTCGGGCAGTTCTGGCCGGAAGACATCAGCTGCTTGGAGTGGCTCGGCTCGCAGTCCGAAGGCTCCGTAGTGTACGTGGCGTTCGGCAGCTTCACCATCTTCGACCCGCGGCAGTTCAGAGAGCTCGCCGAGGGGCTGGAGCTCACCGGCCGGCCGTTCCTGTGGGTGGTGCGCCCGGACTTCACCTCCGACGGCCTCGGCAAGGCGTGGTTCGACGAGTTCCAGAGCCGCATCGCCGGCAAGGGCATGATCGTCAGCTGGTGCCCCCAACAGCAGGTATGGTATATATATTCTCAAGAACTCCATGATGCGCCCATTGCAAGTGGCAGGTCTCTGATCCATGTCAACATGCAGGTTCTGGCGCATCCCGCCGTGGCGTGCTTCATGTCGCACTGCGGGTGGAACTCGACGATGGAGGCGGTGAGGAACGGCGTGCCCATCCTGTGCTGGCCCTACTTCGCCGACCAGTTCACGAACCGGAGCTACATCTGCGACATCTGGAGGACCGGCTTGGCCGTGACGCTCGGAGATGGAGTCGTGACGAAGGAGGAGGTGAAGAGCAAACTTGAGCAGGTCATCGGCGACGAGGGAATCGCGGAGAGGGTAGGGATGCTCAGGAATGCAGCGCGTAGGAGCATCGGCGAGGGCGGGTCCTCGTATGAGAATTTCCAGAGATTTGTTACCCTCCTAAACGAGTGAGCTGCATTTTACTGTATACTGAGAAACATTTTTCGTGTTTCTCTTTTTATTTGTTATACATTGTGCACGCTTTCTGACGCGTTTCCCTTGCGTATATATCTTCCCAGATTATGATGGCTCACCGAGTATAGTGGTTCCCTAGCGTACACTTCTTAATCTGTAGAAGAAGAAAAATCCGAACGATTTTAACCTGCTAACGTACGAACCGTTTGGAATACAAAATACGTTATGGCATTTCCAACGTTGACGCTTAAGCCCCCCGCAACCGTGCGGATCGTGTGGTTCGGATTTGTTGTGCGATCCAACGTGAGTTTATATCGGTCTGCATGATGGTTCGGACACACTTTTCCCCGTAAACCATAGACAAACGTGTGGGTTTTGCGGGCGTCCGGACAACACCCACACCCCGCTTCTGACCATCCTAGTCCACACGAAACCCTTCCTCACCCACGCGCGTTCGCGCAGAGCGGCAAGTGCGCGCATTCATGCCAATGTAGAGCGGCTGCTCCACATTTACAACTATGACATTCTCCGTTTTGATTCTCATATTATCAATCCAATATTCATGTTTCAATTTCATTGAAATATATTGCAACCAATTTTTGTAGCAACCATCTACAATTACAGTTCTTGAGACATAATGCGTTGTACATCTATGTTTTCCTCTCCTCTACTTCCATCCATCATACACAAAGACCCCTAAAAGAAAAGAAATATCCAGGAGAAGCAGAATGCATTACATTTTTTTCCACTGTCATTAATAGACGTGTGTGTGTGTAGCTGGAGCTCGTCTTAGAACAATTCGATCTGGAAACAAGGGGAAGAGTGGCACCGCCACCTTGTAGGCCTCATCTATGACCGCATCTAAGAACTAGGCGAGGCAATGTAAGAATCTGGAAAAGGATGGACACCCAATAAACTACGATGATGGGGGCAGAAGACGAGTAGACGGGCAGTGGCAAAGAGCAGTTTTCAAGCATGGGTAGGCAGAGTGAGAAAGTTCTATCTTAATCCAAAATATCCAGAGATCTAAAAAAGGGCAGAAAACAAATACAATTGGTTGCTCTAACAACACCACCCTAGTTAATTTAGAGAAAAATGGAAAGTTGGACATAAACTGGCAGAAGAAAATAGAGTGAAATACCAATTGGGAAATTGGCCGGGTACGGAACCAAACTGAATGTTCCGCGAAAAGGAAGTGGCCATATGTGCGTGTGGCAGTGTACATGATTTACCATGCAAGGAGGCATGGCGCAACAACCCCATAAAGTTGCTTTACAACATGAGAATTGTTGGAACTATATATCTTTTACATGGGGCTTGCTTCGGTAGACCCCCCCACCCCAACAAAACGTAGAAGGGCATAATGGTCATATGGAAGAAACGTATGCCCACCTCCTATCATACCGTATAGACCGATGTCCGTATACCTTGACGAATAAAAAAAAACCGCCGCACGTGTAGAGGAAAAAAGTCAGCTGCACGATCTTCTCGCCCGCCCGACGTTCACGCACGTCGATCACGCCCAGTTTCTAACTGTGCGATCGCCACCGACTGAACCCCATCCGACGCCACATCTGAATGTCACCGCGGATCCGTCCCGCGTCGACCTACGCCGGCGACGTCTACACCGCGGCCCTCGTCTTCCACGTCGCCACCGTCTTCCATCTAACCCTCGTCTTGCACGTCGCCGTCGGACGGCTTGTCGGCTGCGACTGACCGCGCTGTCGTCCGCACACCGCGGATCCGGCCCTGCGTCGACCTACGTCGGCGACGTCTACACCGCGGCCCTCGTCTTCCACGTCGCTGCCGTCTTCCATCTAACCCTCGTGTTGCACGTCGCCGCTGTCTACTCCGCGGCCGAAGGTTTGCCATCTAATCTCCTCGTCTAAACCTAGCATGCTAAATGATATGAGTCACACATAGTGATCTAGGGTTTATGGTTGAGTAAACATGCCGTCGCAGCGGTGCCTCCCCGGACGACCGCATGTTGTAGGCAGATAGAGTTGCAGTTGGGCATGATCCACAGTACAAACTTAACACGTGATGAATTCACAATGTTATGCAGTTTGGTCAGTTAGGCGTGTTGCCATGGATGAACAAACCGCATTGACGGGGGATGATAATGGTACTAATAAGGCGACTCGGAATGATAACGATATTTTTAATGAAGATGATGACAGCAGCGACAACGATTCCGTGTCGTCATTTGATATCTTGCCTCCGGAGGATTTTGATCATAATGAACATGGCGCAAATAGTGAAAACGTAAGTGCCGTATATTTTGATTTCATCTTTGAACCTGCAATGTATGGCATGGCTAACTATTTCTCTATGTATACAAATTTGCAGGAAGATGTGGATGTTGACAATGTGGAAAATAGTTTATAGGAATAATTCGCGGATAACTTGAGCCAGGTTCGTAGATAGATGTTGTACATCGATGAATATTATGAATTAAATGATAGTAGTTAACATATACATTTTCATATGAATTTTGTAGGAGGAGTCAGATGGTATTAGCGGTGATCACGATGAGGGGGAGATCGACATTGAGGAGGCTCGAAGGCAGCAGCAAATGGTGGATACACATTGGAAGGTGATGGCTATGACCTTTCGGTCGCAAGGTGATGCATACATATTCTATAACAATCACGCCAAAGAGAACGGGTTTAGCATCAGAAAACAGAAAGTCAAACGAGGTGCTTCAGGAATGATACGGTACCGGAGATTTCTTTGCTCCAGGGCAGGTAGAAGGCAGAGCAAGTTTATAACCATGGAGGACCGCAAGCGCAGGCTTAGATCGGAGACTCGTTGCGATTGCGGTGCACATATGGTGGTGAAGCTGGACAGAGAACGTGGTGTTTGGTTTGTCGCGTCATTCGTGGATGATCACAACCACGCGATGGCTAGGCCCGACGAGGTTTGTTTTCTATGGTCTCACAGACGGATTGGAGAAGGCACGAGGGCAGAGATATTGGCGTTGGAAGCTGTCGGGATAATAAATCATATAATAATGGACAACTTTATCAGCAGATACGGTTCGTACGATAAGTGCGGGCTTATCAGGAGGGATATTTACAATCTTTGTTGCAGAGAAAAATGAAGCTCATAGTAAAAGGTGACGCAGAGACGACAGTTGGCATTATGAGGAGCAGGAAGGAGAAGGACCCTGAGTTTTTTTTTTGAGTATGTGCGTGACAAGGAAGGGCGACTGAAGAGTATGTTTTGGTGTGATGCACAGTCGCGGAGGGACTATCAGGACTACGGAGATGTGGTTGTGTTTGATAGCACGTATAAGATGAACAGATATGGTATGCCGTTCGCCCCTTTTGTCGGAGTTAACAACCACCGTTGCATCACAGTGTTTGGATGTGCCATAATTGCTGACGAGACGGAAGGGACATATGTGTGGCTGCTGCAGACATTTATGAAGGCAAACTGCCAGGTGAAGCCAAAGTCAATAATCACAGATGGTGACGCTGCAATGATCCGGGCTATTCGGACTGTGCTTTCAGATGTTTTCCATTGTCTTTGCTCCTGGCATATCGAGAAAAATATGCAGAGGCACCTGCATTACAAGTCACTGGATGAGTTCAGATCGCTCCTATACTATGCCACCTCTCAAGCGAACTTTGAGCAGAGATGGACCGCTTTCTATAATAAGTGGAAGACGGATAGAACTAAAGAGTGGCTTGACAGGATGTACATGAAGAAGAGACTTTGGGCAGCTTCATATCTTTCCGATGGTTTTTTCCTTGGTATGCGAAGTAACCAGAGAAGCGAAAGCCTCAACTCCTGCCTTCACCTACACGGTATGACAATAGTTGATTTGGTTGTGCATTATGAGAACTGTATAGTTCGCCTGCGTGACAATGAGGCGTACGATGACTGTGAGGCACACCAAAAAGAACCACCGTCGGTTACTGAATATAAGGCACTTGAGGAGCATGCCGCCAAAGTATTCACACCTGCTAATTTTTACATCCTGCAAGATGATTTGCACAAGATGGGTCAGCTGGAGATATTTGAGACGCTCGTGGGAATTGAGCGTCAGACATATATGGTGACATGGAAGGATAACCACAAGTTCATGTATAATGTTGTTTATGAACCAGGTAACTCAGAAGAAACTATAACATGCAGTTGTCTTAGGATGGTTCGGAAAGGCCTGCCATGCAAACACATTCTTTTTGTTCTCCATCATCTGAGCATAACTGAAATACCAAAGTGTTGTGTCCTTCATCGGTTGTCAAAAAATGCGAGAGATGGATTGCCTGTGCAACGGAAGAGTGATATGTTTGGATGGGGTTGGTCAGGGCCATTAGAGAGAGACCGGTATAGTCAAATAAGCATAAAAACCGCAGAGGCAGCTCATGTTGCAGCAAATGATCCCTTCTTGTTTGACGAGTTGATGAAGTGTCTGGACAACATAATAGCGCAGAAAAAGATACCAGAGGAGGAACTTATAGGAAGTAGAAGGTATGCTAAGCTTAAGAAGGAAGCAAGTCAAGCGCAACAAGTTGAGCCTGGTATTGATGATCCTGAGAAAGTTTCGACGAAGGGTGCACCTAAGAAGGGGCGGTCAAAGGGGGGCCCCGATGTTACAAAGAATGGTAGGCCAAAAGATTTTACAGAGAAAAAAAGTGGTCCTTTGTGCAGTCTGTGTAGTCTACCAGGTCATAACAAGGCTACATGTCGAAAAAACCAGAAGTAAGATGCTACCTTATTATTTTTTGTTATGTTGGTACATCGGTTTTACAAACTATATTTTCTCACCCATATTTTTATGTTATGTTTAGGAATTGGGCGTAGAGAAGCATCTTGCTATGTTGGAAGAATAAAAACGGTCGCATGAGTCTAGTCCGAATAAACTATGTTGTTTCTTGTTCGTACTTGTGTGGCAGAAAACTTTATGTCTCGATTTATTTATGTGTGATGAA